>NW_006292604.1:2159896-2168525 GCF_000327345.1 Myotis davidii | reverse complement strand
GCATTCACGGAAACGTTCTGACATTTCCTATGCGAAAGCAACTTGTCATACCGCCAAATATGACTTCCTTGTACTTGGTTAATTTTTCTCATTTAAGTTCCTACCTGGCCCTCTCTGTCAACTTGGCCTCATTCAGACACCCTGATCTTGGGTAAAGGCACTCTTTTCTATTTTCATTCTTCATTTGCAAGTCTGTCCCCACTTTTGTGTGGGTGGACCCCTCCAGTACTCTGCCCAGTACCGCCATGGGTCTGAGTCCTTCCTTTTCTCTGCCACTCCACCAGTCCCCCCTTCACCTTCTTACTTCTTTGCTGGGTGCTCTCTGTTGGACATGGTGCCATTCCTGATCCCCCCATACACACTTTCTCCTGGATTCTGCCCTCGGGATTAGATTCTGGGAGCCATCAGGCCTGAGTGACTTATTTGCCTAAAAATCAACACCCATTATCTCTTATTTTAGAAAAAATCCCCTTGAGAGGCTGGGGGAACAGGAGAAAAACCATGTTGAAAATATAAAGAAGAGAAAGAGCATGAATAGTGTGGACCAGAATCGGGCAGTGACAGGCTTTGCCTAGCTCTCTGCTCCCTGCTCCCTGCTCACCACGTCCCCAATCTCTCCGCTGTCTAGTCTTCTAGCCTCATCCCCCTTGCTGCCATTCCACTATTGACGGCTCGTGCACTTGGTTTGTTTTTCCATAGTTCCTCCATCTCACCCTCACGGTCAATGCCAGCCCCTCCACAGCACAGAAAGAAGAGTCCTCAGCTGCGATGATGGGGAGGGTACCATCTCGGAGGGAGAAGGGAAATTTTACAAGGCACTAAGCAGACAGTTAAGGGCCGGGCCGCACACGCAGCTCTGACAATCTGATTGTCAGGACCGATTTCAAATGTGTTGGCAGGGATTCCACAGCCTGTAGGAAAAGTATCGGGTCTTAAGAGATTGAAAAGTTTGCCAGTGGTCTGCTCTGGGAAGGAGCCTGCCCGTTCTGTGCCTAATGAACAAGATAAAGACACCAGAACACCACCAACATCGAAACGGTGGCATCTAATTGATTTTCATCTTAGTTCAACAGTGTGACCAGAGGGATGTTTCAATTACGACCACCATATGGGACAGCAAGTGCCTGATGAGCAGGGACGCGCCTGCTCGTTATTCCACAAGTGTTGCCTCCATTGGTGAAATCACACCCCCGTGGACTCAGTCCGCACAGGTACTTGAAGGCACTGAACTTACAGCCAGAGCTGGTGGAGGTTTGGGAACAAGCTGGGTCCCCCCCACCCAGCTCCTACTAGGGTAGGTGGTGCAGCCACCACACACTCCCCCTCCAGCCTTACCTCGCATATCTGCTGTGAATCTGATAAATGCCATCCTGAAGAGCAATTGATTTATTAATTAGCTGATTCAGAATGTTCTTAGGACTCATTTGGGATACGGAGTCGTTATAATTTAAAAATGTCAGTGCAGTGCGATGGCAGACGAAATGGCACTTCCCAGGGGCCCTGTGGGCAGAACTTGTTCCTTGGCTGGGTGGGGTTTTCTCCACGGCCTGAGTGCCACCCACAGGAAGCCGCCTCCTTGGGCCTGGGCGGGAGTGGGGAGCTGGGGGGGGCAGGGGGGGGAGTGGTTCAGGAAAGGTGGGGAAGTTCCCACCATGAAACAGCCGGGATCCAGACTGGACCAGATCAAGCAGGAGAGTTTTGGCTCTTAAACTCAGGCTAGTCACTGGTTCATTAGAGGACAAATTAAGGTTCTTTACTTTAGGAGTGACTTCTAGAAAATCCCCGACTGCATGTAATTACCTGTATTTATGAATAGGTGGTCCATAAGTTTCTTTCCAACAAAAGAGATGATGAGCTAAGAATTGGAAAATACAGGTTAGATCCTCTTATCGAGAATGTGAACTAAGCAGGTTTTTGTTTTTATGTTGGTGTTGTCCTTAAACATGAGTAACTAAGACCTACCAGTAAGTTGGCATTTTTTGTTGGTAGTTTTTGAAACACTCGACTTCCCTGTACTGGATAATAAATCCAAAATTGTTTTATATCAACTTATTGTCTGGTGTGCTTTTTAATGTGAGTGCATGTATCCAGAAAGGTGACGTGTCTTAGTAGCAGACTCACCTCGGGGCCAGAGAACACCATGTCCTTTCTGCTGGATGCTGAGCGCTAAGGAGACCGAGGCGTGGGGGTGTGGGAGATGGAGTGATTGCCAGAGCCCTGTTGTCACTGGATACACACAGAGCTTTGGGGAGGAGCCGGTGCCACCAGCTATGGCCTTAGGACTGCCTTTTCCTTAGAGCAGTGGTTCTCAACCTTCTGGCCCTTTAACCCTTTGAGTGCCAACCAATATCCTAGGAACTATGCTAAAATTGTCAAGGCATTTTTGCTGATTTTACAGCAGTTTAGGAAAAAAATTATGAATTGCAAGTAAATGAAGTTACATATTCAAAAACTTAAGGAAACCTTTACTACATTTGTTTTTATCTTTGACATATATTGTTTGCTGATTGTATTATAAAATACTAATAGAAAAAAAAATTGCCGGTAGCGCTCCTGGCACTTTTAGCAAAAGACAGGAGCGTGATCGTGCTCCCCGGCACTAAGAGAAAGGGTCATTTGACTGCCAAAGGGGTCGAGACCACAGGTTGAGAACCGCTGCCTTGGAGGGAGAAGGAGTTGAGGAAGGCCTCCTCCACTCCCAAGGGGAGGCTCACTCTTCACCTTTTGGAGCTCCATTGCGGGCCCCCCATCAGGTGTGTGAAGACAGAAGTTTATGAACCACTGACCCAGAACTGAAATCCTGTAGCTCTCGGCCTTCCTTGAAGGCCCCCTGCCGGGAGCCGGTCCATCCTTGCTGTTTCAAGGGACCTGGCATATATGGCATACTATTCTTAAAATGTTTGGTCACCTTCTTGGCACTATGTGTTTTAACCAAGGTCACCTCTCTGAGAAAGGTTGTTTCCCCAGGTAGGGATTTTCCCCTGAACCCACTGTGGAGAACAATGCAGGACCCCCCAGAGTATCCAGACCCCTGGCACCCTGCATGGGCTCCATGCTCACAGGGGCACTGAGCAGCTAGAATGGAATGCACAGGGGCATAAAGCCAGGCAGGTCAAAGGGCGAGGCCAGCCCGGGTGAGGGGATCATGAGCAAGCCGATCATCTCCAGCCTCACGTCCTCAGCTCGCGTGTGTGTGTGTGTGTGTGTGTGTGTGTGTGTGTGTGTGTTTCTCTGTGTGCATCTAGAAGCCCTGCCTCCCAGGATAGTGGAAATGATGAAACTCGATAATGTATATGAAAATGTCTGATATACAGTAGGTGCTCAGTAAACGCCAGTTCTCTTTTTTCAGATGTGTGCTACAGTCACTTACCTCTTCTATACTTTAGTTTCCTTTTATATAAAATGGGGGATAATAATGTCAACAAATACTTACCTGCTCTATTATAAAGCAAGTTCTTTGCAGCACTAGACCCACGTCTCTCCTTTTCGACTCCCCATCCTTGTTTGACATCTCTCAAGCCCTCAGCTTCCTGCGGCCCAGTGTCTGCTCATAGCGCAGGAGCAGGGCTGTCCTGTGTGCGGCTGTGAATGCCGCGCCGTCCCACGGGACGCCTTGTCTGCAGGTACTGCCCCAGCCTGCAGTGAACCAGCGACCTTTTATTGATTTCGTGTGCATCTGGCTCTGCTGTGATACCAGGAAGAATGGAGGTGGCTGGCCCTGGACTTGGTCCTGGACAAATAAATGTGTTTGTCAAAGCCCTTTCCTGACACTGGTTGTCTCAAGCCCAGGTGGCCCTGTGGAGGGTAATTAGTTCTCTTTATTGGAGGGACCCTCAGGAAGCTCTGGACTGCTTACCAGGGGACACATGCAGAAAGGTTTTGTTAATGCAGCTGTTCCTGGCCTTTTCATGGTGCTAATGGGCAGCCTGTAAGAAATTTAACTTCCTGTCACTGGCGCCACGCAGCACCTATCAAACAAAGCATTGTTTCTCCGCACTGTTGATGTGTGACTTGTGGAGGCCCGCGATAGGATGCTCGTTTTTATCTGCTACATGCACCGCGCTTGTAAAAAACCAGCAGTGGCCTTGTTACCACTTGACACGACACTAGGTTTAGCCGTTTGCACTGACACGCGGCTGCACCCTCTTGGAGCTGCAGCCCGGGGTCAGATTCATTAGAGAGCGCAGAGGCGCCCAGAGGGAGGTGGCATCGGTAAGATTCTCTCTGCTCCCCTGTTGGAAGCAGCCAGGCAAGGAGCTTGCATCTTGGAATAGGTGACTTTTCATTCTCGTCTTTGTTCTGAGGAGTCAAGAATCCCTGTTTCTTCTTTGACCATACATGGAGAAGATGAGAGGAAGAAAGAAAGGTCTGGAGATAACATTCACTCCCGTGAAGAAGAAAAGGAACGCCTGCCTCTGTGTGTTGCTTTTCTCTGCTAACGTGGGCTCTTTGTTGCCCAGCAAAATGCACGTGTCTTTCTTGCCACAGCCAAGGCAGCTGAGAGGCGGAAGTCAGTGGAGTGGAACTTGACACTTAGTGGTTTGTTTCCTCCGCTCTCCTCCCTGTGTCGTGAGGATGGCCTTGGAGCCACATCTCTTTTGTGCGAGAGTTACTATCCCTTTGGACGTTTCACAAGTGGAGGGTGCTCTTCCAGAATTCGGGGCTTCTTGTGCAATCACTGGATCAGACCAGTTGCACTGAGAGAGGGAGCCCAGGCCTTCCTCTTGCAGCATCCGCACGTCCGTCTGCCCGTAATCAGCATGCAGAGGAGCGCACGTGGCAGGGGAGGAGCTGCCTGTGCGGCCCGTAAGAACTGTGCGTGGCAGGCTGGCCACACAGGCAGGCAGCGCAGCCATCTCCATACACAGGGAACCTCAGGCCCCGCCACCCATCGCTCATGCATCTCATGCCCTGTCACAGCTTCTCTCACAGGCTGCAGAAGCCCCGTCCCACCGCCACCTTTCCATGGGGTGTAAGGATAATTGCTGCATTTCCTTGGGTTAAACAATGTACCCATTTAAAAAGCAGCTACCACTTCGTTCTGCCCTTGCCCGTGGAGACCGGATCACTTCCTTTGTCAGGAATATCTTTTGTCAGGCTCTTTCTCCCAGCTGCTGCCGCTGACATGGTGCAGGGGGTTCTTCTGTCTGAATGCTTCTTACTGGGTTGTGCCTGAAGCACAGCATGTGACAGGATAGTGCCACTGGCTCTTAGAGCTCCAAGACGTTTTATCAGGATCAGCAAGGCTCTTCCTGCCCAAGCATTAGGCTACCCAGTTTGCAAGGCCATTGTCGGGTCGGCTGACCTGGGATTTACCAGCTGCTCTGGAGAGAGATCCACCATGAACTGTGTTTGCCTGTGCGCCCAGCACACGGTCTTCAAGGCAGTGTCCCAGGGGCCAGGGGCTGGGCACCATTCAGCAGCTCCATGCCACTTCCTGTCATTGCTGTCTCCATCCAGGTCTTCTCCAAGGCCCAGCCAGGATGCTGCCAAGCTCCAGGCACAGGAGAAGCCAGGTGGTCATGGTTGGCTAAGGGCTTGTGTACAAGATGCTTTTCTATCTGGGGAGATGAGGGCATGTTTCCATTCACCTGAATTTACACAGAATAAGTCATATACTCTTCCTGGGGTTTAGGTCACAAAAGCAGGGAGCATTGATTCTGGGTCCTCATCTCCATTGCCCACCACCAGCAGCAGCAGCCTTCCTTCCCCCTACTCCCCCCACCGGGCATGTCCCCCCAGGCTCCCCAACATAGCCACCATCTCCTTGTCTCTTTGCAGGTCATTTATAATCAGTCGTCGTGGCGTACAGTCCTCATTAGTGATATAGCCATTCCTTCAGTGCTTCAGAAATAATCATTTAGAAAAAAATGCACGGTTTCCTTCCCTTGAGAGCCCATGAGTGATGAATTTATTTCAGTTTGGCTGGCTTGGCTGTCTTGCTCAGCCTTATTTCCATATTTATTTCAACAAACAATGTAGGGTGGGACGGGAAAACACACGCTGGGTGTACACACAGGCTCTGCGGATCTGCTTGCCAGCGCGGGTCCCCTGGAGGGGGTGTCCGAGGAATGCTGGCGACAGTGCCTCCATTTTAGAAAAGAATACAGCTGTTGGATTAGCACGGGGCGCTGTGTGCAGAAGATGAGCTAGTTGGTGATTGCCTGTATTCGAAAAAGTGTGGGCCACAGGCCAAAAGCGATTGCTTTTTTGCCGCCATCCTGGTAAGGAGTGTCCTCCGGGGTGCGTTAGCCCTTGACCCCCAGCGCGTGTAGGATCCGATGTGTGTGATGGTGGATGGCGATGAACTTTCTGTGCCAGCCGAGGACACCAGACCCATGCCTGACTCTCTGCAAACAGACCTCATCCCTGTAGGGTTGGGAGGGGCCAGTGTGGGGTGCAGACTGCTCTGACGAGGAGCCATGCCAGCAGGTCCTTGATGGCAGTAGTGTCCTCGAGCCAGACTTGCAGATGTGCAAGCCACCTGGCTTCCAGATCTCAGACCTCTGCTGTTCTGAAAGACCTTTTTTGGTTTTACTGAGGACGTGACGAAGGCTCGGCACTTAGCCCGCCTGGACTTTTGAGGGTGGATGTTTCTAAGTGACTTCGGCACCAGGTCAGAAGAGAGGACCTCAGAAGCCTGTTGAGAGCTATGTCGCTGACACTGCATCGGGCAGCCAGGCAAGCCACGTCACTATTACAAGCCAGGAAGACAGGCGCATACCACATCTTGAACCTATGGGGATGCTTTGAAAGTGGCAGTTAGTGTTTAATAATAACAATAGTAGTGTTTCTGTTCTATTGTGAAAGGAACTAGAATGTGCAAAACAGTATCTTGTCCTAAGCATAACAGAACATCATTTTTCCTGCAGACAATTTACACAATGCACCCATTTCACAAGAGAATGAATGGAAAAGACAAATGAATAGAAGAACCAGGAATAAAAATGTTTGATTCTGGGATCTGAACAGCTACACTTGCAGGATTTCTTTTTCTCAGAAATGCATTTTTCTAAGAAAGATGTCTTACTTTTCCCAAACTAGTTCAATGGGCAAAGCAGAGGTATAAAGGAAGGATTGAACAACATCTAATGGATACTATCCACCCCCAAATTAGACTCAAAATGACACTAGACAGGAGGGGCTGTCTACAGGGGAGGTGGGGACATATTGCTGAAATGCAGTGTTTTCTCAGAAATAACACATACAAAAAGAAAGTTCAAAATCTAGTGCCTGGTTGAAAAATGAAGAGTAGATTCACATACATGCTCATATCAGTATTAAGAGGAGCTTGGAACCCAACAGAGGGAGCCTTGTTAGAGAGACATGCACAGGGCAGCCTCCCACAATGAAGATCTAGAAAAAGGTATCCCAACTCCAGCCTGTGCCCTTATGGGAGTGTAATCTAACAGGGACAGATCTCTCTGTCAGCTTATCCTCCATCCTTTTTATCTAATACAGACAAACACTGTGGTTTTTATTCAGCCAGCATAGTGTTTATTATCTTTACAATTAATAGCATTATAAAATAACTAGAGGCCTGATGCACAAAATTCGTGCAAGGGGCTCGGCCCTCGCAGCCCCAGCTTCGTCCGGAAGGTCGTTCTGCTGTTCTATCTAATTAGCATATTAGCTCTTTATCATATGGGATTCCAAGTGTGATGGAGGAGAAAGTGCCTCCTCTTATCCAAGAAGAGCAGAACTGTGGGCTTGTGGGAAAAGAGATTGCTTTAGGGATGGTGTTGGGGTTAGTAACTCTTTAGCAAATGAAAGGTCTGTAAGCTCGTCCTACCTTCTTGGAGAAACAGTTGAATCACAGTAAGGACAGTATTGTTTTGTAAGTGAGAATAATGATGAATTCCACCAAGAATAAAGTGAGTCCCTGCTCTCCCTGTTCCTCGGCCTTTGGAGATGTGCACAGGTGCCAGGAAGCTGAGAAGAGCCCCTTATCACGCTACCAAAGGAGGGCCCCCAGCACTCCTGGGGTTTGCTTGCTGGAGCTGTGCTATTCCGTTTTTAATTGGTAATCTGACCACCCTTGAACATGGCATTAAGACAGCAGAAGTTGATAATTGAATAAGGTTGAGCATCATTGTTGCTTTGAGTTGGAAATAGTTCTCCTAACAACCCTCTGAGGGCATTTCCTATCCCCAACCTAACCCCTTCTGATGTAACCGTAGACTGCATAGGTCTGTGATTTCATTGTAGTCAAGCATTTCCCCCAACTGTCCTTGCTGGATTTCTTTCCTGTTACTGACGGGCTGGCAGGCAGGAGGAGTGGAAAGCAGACAAATTGATTGAGTGGCTGCAATGTAGATGTCTGGTCTCTATAACACATTTTTCTCCTATATGTATTTACCTGCTTTTTACTTTGGTGCATTTTCTAATGTGGTGTATCTCTAGAAACTACTGTGAAGGAAGGAGACAGAATGATGGGTCTTGTCTTCTCATTGGCACTTCAGCCATAGAGAGAGCCAGGGCCACGGTGGTGCGCCATGTTCACTGGCTTTCCTGATGAGGTTCCCGGGGTCTGCTCTCTTGCAGAACCCCAATAGCACCCTCTGGCATAGCCCCCAGGTCCCCTCACCCAGGGCTCCTTTACAACTTCGGGGCGGGGTGGGGGGAGGGG
>NW_006292604.1:2158501-2159713 GCF_000327345.1 Myotis davidii | reverse complement strand
CGGGGGGAGGGGGGCGGGGGGAGCATAAAAATGTGTTCCTGCATGTCATCTTCCTGAGTTATAAGGTTATTCTCTTTCCCATTACATAGGTGGAATGCTTTCTTATAACCTTTGCATTTGGATTTGCTTCTTTGAGTCACAAGAAATTCCTTCTTTGCGGAAATAACATTTGATTCTTTTGTTATTGTACGAGAGAACTGAAGGACCTCTTTGGAAAAGTTATATTAGACTCTGGGTGAAAGAGAGCAGGATGGGAGAGAAAAAAAACTCCCAAATGAGAGTTAGGAAAATTGGGTTCAACTCAAAGAGCTGATACTCCCAAGTTACTTATTTTGCCTCAGTGACTAAAGGTCATTGAGGAAAAATGGGGACGGTCCCCACTGGTAAAGTGGGAGGTCAAATTAGATAATTTCTAGGCTCCTTTCAGCCTTAAAACAATTTCCCCAGTCTGGGGGTGTGGAACATTACCTTGGGTGTTTCTATATTACTACCCACTGCTGGGGGGACTTGCTAGTCATAGTTTGCTTTGGAAGCCCATAGATTCAGAGTCTGGAAGGAATACGGCAAAGACCGAAATAACATCAGTCTTAGGACACCTCAAATAATAAATGAAAGCTGAACTCACGCACCTTTAGCCAGTCAGCGGCATTCACTGAACACGTAGTATTTGTGGCATAATAGCAGGTACCCTGAGGCATGAGCTAAAGCTCACTCATCCCCCACAAGGACAGAAACGTACAGAACAGCCCACCGAGATGCTGTGCACGCTGCTGACACATGGGGCTGTCTCTGAACAGGGGTGAAGGGGTCACCTCTCTCCCTTAGCCTCTGCTCTGAGTGAAAACTTTTACTTTGGTTAAACTTTAGTTAAATCCAAATTACTCTGCAAGAACACGCGTCGGAAGAGGGGAGACCCCCTGGTCTTATTCCCTTGTCCCGATAACTGGGACTTTGGCCGGAGCTTTCTCACCCATCCAGAAAGCCAAGTGTCCTTCCCCTTGGGAACTGAACAGTATTAACTTCTCAGAGTAAGCATGAAATCAGAGCACGTTTCATGTTTCTCCCCCTCCCTCTAACCGTACTGAACACCCTCTCATCGCTCCCAGAGAGGAGTGGTCACCCGTGGATGATCTCTGTGGCCACCGGAAGTGTTAAAATGACTTTGACTCAAACAAATTCCCAGAATGATTGTATGCAGTACCCCATGTTCAA
>NW_006292604.1:2148993-2158366 GCF_000327345.1 Myotis davidii | reverse complement strand
GCTGGTGGTGGGTGGAATATTTAGAGCTTTGCTGCTGTCTGGGGACCTTTCCTTTGGAACTTGTTAGAAATGAGAAGCTCAGGCCCTACCCAGGACCGACAAACCCAGAGTCTACTTTTGACGCCGGCCCCACTGTGCTATGCTGCTCAAAAAGCACTGCATCCCAGATGCCACTGGCTAGTCCGGCCGTGGGCAAACTACGGCCTGCGGGCGGGATCCTGCCCGTTTGAAATGAATAAAACTATTGAAAAAAAAGACCGTACCCTTTTATGTAATGATGTTTACTTTGAATTTATATTAGTTCACACAAACACTCCATCCATGCTTTTGTTCCAGCCCTACGGTCCAGTTTAAGAACCCATTGTGGCCCTCGAGTCAAAAAGTTTGCCCACCCCTGGTAGTCGCTGGGCCCCTAGGCCTCATGGAGGGGTGGCCACTTGGGTGTCCAAGAGCAGGCTGTGTGGAGTGCCAGCAGCTAGCGGGCACTGCGGGGTGGCCCTCCCCTCCTGAGAGCCGCCAGGTCTTTCAAGCCAGCAATTGTGATCCACAGAAGATAGCATTGTTCCAAGGGGAAGAAAGATCGATGGTTAACCACACGCGAAACCCATAATATCATCAGTTGTTTAATACAGACTCCAATGGCAGTGTGAATCCTCTGGCAGAAAGCTTTTGTGCCGGAATGAAGATAAGTTTCCCGTCGAAACCCACAGTGGGTGGGAGTCTCATTTCACACCGGCAGTGTGCGGCACTTTCCATTTCTGTTTTCCTTGTACCTGTCACCAGGTTACATTAGCGATTGGGGACTTCTGTTAGGAGGAGTTTGAATGTGAACTGCGAGCAGGGGGAGCATCTATTTCCCCACCCCGCCCAGCTTCTTTCACTGACTCTTCTTAAAAACCCGTGGTGGAGATGTCTTCCCACTCTAAAAGGCTACCCCACCCCGCCAGGGCCCCCTGTGTGAGTGTGGATACAGCCATCCGCTTCTCTAAAGAGCCTATGGGAGAACCCCTCCCCCATCCCATCCTAACCTCACCCTGGTTCCCTCCAACCAGCTGCCTCTGCTTACAAGCCCCTGGAGACGGCAGCAAATGGGCAGGTCGGCTTGTCCCTGAGCCACAGCCCCAGTAGTGATGATGGAGAACTCGAAGTGACCAACCCTTGGCACTCTCGTCTTTGAATAGCAAGGAAAAGCAACAGCCGCGAGAACCTATTCTTTCATCTTAGACTTGTAGCCTCTGAAGTCAGAGTTGAAACACTATTTCTCATCATACTCCTTCCACCAGGACCGTGATGTCTCAGTCAAAAGCGTTATTTCTTGGGTTTTCCCCTGTCTTTTCTCTTCCCCCCTGGCTGTTCCCCTTTCCACCCACCCCGCCCTCCCCTCCCCTGCTCGCCCACTCCCCAAATCGAACATGTACAGATTTTACGGTTCACTGGAGAATAAGTGGCTGTCATTTCACAGACGGGCCAGGATGTAATTAGCCACAATGCATCGGAGTAATGGAACAGATGTCTCTTTGTAAACTGAGTTTGCTGCCGGGCACCGCGTTTGTGTGACCTACTGCCTGCTCCAGGCGATTCCACGCTGTTCTCCCCGCCACCCCCTTTCTTTCTCCATCTTCCTCTGGCCCTTCTCCGGGTTCCTGAGCCAGAGGCTGGGCACACTGAGTGTTTGTGTCTTGACAGTTTTTGTTTTCCCCTCTGTGCTGCCCTGGCTCATTTCTGCTGCTGCTGAAAAACTGCTGGCAACGTGACGAAAAGTGGGTGAGCTGAACCTACACTTACTGATGTAGTCATTCACAGCAAAAAAGGTGGTACCCCTCTTATAAGATAATTGGCAGTTTCAGGTTACACTTATTACTGGATGATAATACACCAGGCAAATCATAAATTACTGTTATGCTCTCTGGCCTGTTGTTGTTTTTCTTAGCTGGAAATAAAGGAGATGTGTCTCCCTTCTTCCAAGGTTATTATTTAAAATTTAAGAGGAAGGGCCCATGCTGGCCACAGAGGGATGATGGGCACAAGTATCAGATACTTAAACTTATTGCCAAACAAGCTTTACCGTCATTTGTGTGCACAGATTATGCGATCACATGGACCTCTGCTTTTCTCCGTGTTTTGCCTTAATATGAAGGTGTTCCCTTTTTAAAAAAAAAAAATTAAATATTAACTTTTTTACACCCTGACTTTTGAGGCTGAAGGTTTAGTAAGACAACAGGCAAAATTCCTGCCGTATTACCTGTTTCTTCTCTCACCAGGGAGACGAGAGGTACAGACGGTAATTACATCCAACTCCTCCCTCACATTTGGAGAAAAACAATCCTTATTAAAATATATAGGATCAGCTCCCGGGGATGGTGCCGGCCTTTGTTGCTCAGGCTCTCCTGTTTGGTCTGATTGATTTTTTTTCTCCCGGCCACATGCTCAGAATCTCAGCTTTGGCCACACACAGAAGGGGATCCGAGCTCAGGTCTAAGGTTACACTCCGTTGTGTCCATATATTTGGTACCTTTGTCAGGTGAGAAGCTGGTTCTCATTGGTCACTGGCATCAGCAAGACCCCATGCTCTTGGTCAGTGATAGAAGATGGTGCTATGTAACATGCCTTTATCAACGAGCAGGGAGCAGTGTGCGTATCACCTGGGAAACTTCCCTGGTGAGCAGGAGCGTCTCGTTCCGAAGGTGTCATCGGGCTTTGGGTTTGGGTTTGGGACTTGGTGTCAGTGAATCTTAGAATATTGGGTTTAATTCAGATTTTCCATTTAAGTGTTGATTTTATTTTTCCAAAAACGGAACTCAAGACCTTTCTTAAAGCTTTCAAAAATGACTAAAACAGCAGTCTAAAGTTAATTTTCACCCTGAGGATTTTATAATAGATAATGGGTGGAACTGGATCTCTGGTTCATGAATCTGATACTTCTAACTGCCTTAGTAATGAGTAATTGGACACCTCCTCACCATGACCTCATTGATTGCCCCTTGCTTATGAAAGTGGAAACTTCCCCATTCTCTGAAGGGTTTTGGTGATCAAGAGTGTGTCATTGGTACAAATTGGGAAAAGAAAATCTCTCAGTGTTTAGCTAATCTCCCATAGTCCAGAAGCCAGAATGTGGAGTCCCTGACATGCACTAAGCTCTCTATCAATATCGCTCTTACTATTTTGGTTTCATAACTCAAAGGAGTCCTTTGTATCCTCGGCATGCATTCCAAGTTTCATTATTTCTGAATGATTTTGGCTACCTAATTAATGCCAAATTGGGATCAATCCCCAATTTCATAAGAAGTCAGTGGTTGCCCATGGGATCGTATTGCATGCCTCCTTGAGGAAAGGGGAGCCCATAGGATCTTGTCTTGTTCTTTTACCTCCTCAGAAACCAGCACAAGGTGCAGAAATAGTGATTATTTTAACAGAAACTAGATTTCCAGAGGTGTTGACTACTCAGGATCATTGGTTAATTTGAAATTATAGACAGTGGATATAGCCAGGATGTGTTGACATTTTATGTAGAATCTGTGGGTAGAAAAGATTGTCAAGGTCGTCTAGTGCAACCTCTCGCCAAAAGCAGGAATCTCCTCCAGGACTCTGTCAGAATGGCTGGCAAGTCCCTGCTTGCCATTCGTGTTCACTGTCTGGATAGGGAACGATTGGAAAGTCCTTCCTTGCAATCAGCTGAAATCACTCTCCATGTCACCTCCACCTTGTTCTTCTCCTGTGACACAAGTTAAACCTACCCCATTCATAGCCTTTAGAGAACGAACAAAAGCTTTCATATTTCTCTTCCTCTCTTTCCCAACTTAGACATTGCCCGTTCCTTCTACTATTCCTTATATTAGCGTGATTATCTGACCCTTTGTCACAAAGCTTGTCCTCTTTCCGACATGCTCATAATAACTGACATCTTTTTTAAAATGAGATTCTCAGATCTATATATAAAATCCCAGATGTCATTTGACCAATGCAGAGTTCAATAAAAATTATCACACCTTGCCTGCAGCCTAAAGATGATCACATCAATTAAAAACCTCAAATCTTTTCGTATAAACCACATTTAGACAAGGTTTTCCAAGCACAGTACAAGAGCAGTTAGTGTTCATGAATCTGTGTATTCAGGTGTTAATATCTATCTCCCCTGGCCTGGTAAGATTTTTTAACTTGTAATTGCCATTCTTCCTGCCCACCAGTATACAGATCGCTAATACCGACAGGGCGCAGAATTCCACCAGGGGTTGTCCATCACTACACAAGGAGGATCCAGACCCCCTGCTGTGTCATCCAGCTCCATCATCTGCCCCCGTCAACCTTCACAGCCTCATCACCTTTCCTCCCTCGTGCATCCTCTGGGACCTGCCACAGCAGTTCCTCAAACAACATGTTCTTTATGTCCTTACAGGCTATTCCTCTGCCTCAGAGGCTTTGGCCATTCTTTATCTGACTCACAAACTTCTACTGGTCCTTTAAGGTTTAAAGCAAGAATTACATCTTAGATCAGACTTGTGTTTTGAGGGGGTAGGGGATTGGATGAAGATGGTCAAGAGGTACAAACTTCCGTTATCAGATCAATAAGTACTAGGGGTGTAATGTACAACGTGATGGCTATAGTTAACACTGCTATGCGGTGCATGTGAAAGGTGATGAGACCCCAAGAGTTCTCATCACAAGGAGAAAACTTCTATTTCTTTTTCTTTTTGCGTATATGTGAGAGGATGGATGTTAGCTAGACTTATTGTGATAATCATTTCACAATACATGTAAGTCAAATCATTATGCTGTGCACCTTAATCTTATATAGTACTGTATGTCAGTTATATCTCAATAAGATGGGGTGGGGGGGAAGGAAAAGAAAAATGCAGGCACAAATGGACAGAGTTCAGAAGAGTAAAAACAGAATTAAAATTATGTCTGGTGAGGAATAAAAAGAGATTCAGCTGTTGAAGCTCTTTCAGGATCCTGAGGGAGGGGCACATTGGAGGTTTTCACCCGTAACCAACCCTGGAAGCAAACATTCCGTCTGTATTTTGGGGTGTTTTTATTTATTTAGTATAAAGACCATCACTTACCAGCAATTAAAATATACTTTAGGGGGAAAAGGGAGATGCCTCTTCTGCAAAACCTTCTCTGGCCCACTGCTGGCCTTGATCACCTATGTGGCGTTTAACTGGGGTTCATTTGTTTGGCCTCCCTAGACTTCCGACTCCTTGATGGTCAGGGTTTGGTTTTTCTCTGTGGCACTCTACCGTCCAGGACAGTGCCTAATATTCCATAAGATGATATGTGTACTTGACAGTTCTTCAGGTCTAGCAGTCTGCCTAAAACTCTGTTCAAAAGGATAGAGAGAGAAATGATGCTTTACTGTTAATGTAGTGATGCCTCTAAGAGCAGACGTGAGCTGCATTGGTTTGCTTGGTTTATGTATCCCCCGCTTTACAAAACTCAGGCTCGATCCTGGTGTCCTAGTGCCAAGGCTTTCTGACCATGCAGAACATCCGCCTAACTAACTGTTACAACTACCATGATGGCTCTATCCGAAGCCATATTACAGTTGTTTTCCTCTACATGTTAATGGGTTTATGATTAACTATAATTGCATAGGAATGCACAGTGAGGAATTATTACAGATGCTTAGTCACACCTTTTAAATCCCTACTGTGTGCAGGTATGTCAGACAAATAGCACTGTAATGACAAAGTGTAATCAGCAGACAAGACCATGCTGGATTCTGCAATTACATGCCCACTTTTTCAAGAGTTGACACACCACTGCTGTATTTATCATCAATTAAATTTCCCTATATTAGTTACTTGCAGTAATTTTTTAGGCAATCACCTCAGCTCAAATTGCCAGAGCAAACCACATAATCTCACCAAATAGAATTATTATCAGCAGTCATCATCCTCATCAATTCTTTATTAAAGACTCATTTCTCAAACCATTTTAAATTGTGACTTAGAGTAAGTCATTTATAACCACATTTTGGAAATAGGCACATTATATTTCCATTTCATAAATATGTTTTATTAGTAATGAGCAGGATAGTATTAGATTACTGTTCATATTCTCAGCATCGGTTGGGAAATGCTTAATTAACAACGATATTGGATTGGAAAAAAAATGACTCTGGGCATATTTATTCTTGACCAAATTATTGTCTATTTTTTCCCCTCTAGTCCCTGGTAATTTTTCACTGCACACACCTATCCCAGAGTGTATTTCTGAGGCTCTGCATAGGGAAGCTGAAACTCAGTAGAAGAAGCAAACTTTCTGGAAAGACTTTTCTGTTCGTGTCAGGATCTCCAGTACCTGTACCTGAACCCAACCCCCAGGTCCTTTTAAGAAGCCACCACCAGCAGTCAGTCTGTTGGTGAAGGGCATTGCTGGGGTTCTCTTACAAATTACAGTGCGACCAGATTCTGGCTCTGGTCATGTTAACCTAAAACTGGTGCTTGAAATCCAAGGGCATTTTTCCAGTCACTCTTCGGGTGTCTTTAATTCTGAGAGCACACAGCTCCCTATTTTCTGTGCTCTGATTCAGTCTCACTTTTTAGAAGAGCCGTGAGCACCAGGGAAGCCATGGAGATGACTTGCTCAGAGACGTACTAACCTTGGGCACACACCGGTCTGCTGCATTAGCCCTTCTCTTCATGGCTTTGTTTTTAGGTGGAGCTTCTGGCTTGCTTTCTGTTCTCGACTCTTGTTGGGGCTCTCCCCTTGCTTTTATTTGCTTTCCGTGGCAGTGGTGCCTTGCGCTTTCTTCTATCCTCTTGTAGGAGATGGGCTCCTTCTGTTATTTTCTGCTGTTATTTTCCCAAGGGCCAGGGCTCTTTGTGTGATGGTGTGATGTGTTCCTGCGAGGACATGCAGCTTGTTGTGAAACAAGCCGACGGCTGCACGTGCGGACGCTTTGCCAACACGGAAGAGCCTGAGTTTGTGTTTCAGCCTGAACGCGGGCCTTTTGGACAGCGTAAGCCTGGAGCGCTGGCTGCTTCCCTAACAGCAGGCAATTATGTGAACTCGGGGAGTCTCCGGGCAGGCTGTTCTTATGCAGATAGTTGTCTGAGGAAACGGGATGAGCCGTGGAAATATGTGAGAGACATGTGACTTCTCCTCGGCGATTGATGGCCCACAGTTGTGTCCTAAAGGATGAGGACACGTTCCATCCGTACTTAATGTTTGGTTCAGAGATCTTTCCCAGGGCCCCTGGTTATGGGATTTGTGTTCATAAAAGCTTCTAATACGGCCTTTCTGTTCAGCCAGCAGGTGAATAATCCCTGAGTTAATAAAAGGGTAAGCACTCTTCTTGAGGCAGGATAGAAAGATGTCCCTGCCTCTTTTTCTGTACCCGAATAAAACTCCTTTCGTGCTCACTCAAACTCTCTCTTACCTGAGGGAGTCAAGAACCTGGAGGTCCCCGACTGTGCTGGCCCCCCACCCCACCCCCTCATGGAAAGGGTCTGGTCCGGTCACATTATGGGCACAGCATTAAAAAGCTCTACCCAGCTGCACGTTCATAGTGGGAGAGCTTATACTTGCCTGATACCCCTCGTGGCCTTAACCAGTGAGCTAGCCCACACCGGCTTGCCATCGTTTTAGGAAGGTTTTGCCTAGAATGATGTGGAAGGAAAAGGGCATTGACCCGGGATGCTAGAGTGGAGGGGTGGGGTGAGGCGTGGCTAAACGTGGCGGCTGGGGAAGCCTGCTCCCGAGCAACAAAGAAACAGACAGCAGGCTCTTCTCAGACGGGAAGGAATGGCTTCTCATCAGGAGGCCCATTTCTCTGCATCAGAGACCTGCCCTGCCTGGTGAAGAAGCCGAGCTTAGCCTGGGAGACCCAGGGCTCGCGCCCCTTGGTCCCTTCCTCCGCTGGGCTCCCCACGGAAAAGCAGGTGAGGGACCCAACACCATGCAAAGCGACGTCCGGCCCCGGTGACAAATGAGGATTGATGTGCCGCTGAGGAGCTGCGATGGCCCGATCACAGCCATCTTTCCAGAACTCCCCTCTCTCAGGCTCCCTTCCCAGCAGACTGGGCAGCTATTGTTCCTCGCCGCCAGGGCTTGTTTGAAGAGCTCCGCGGCATTTGCGGGTATTAAAGGATGTGCAACTTTTCCCCCTTGAAGTCATTGTCTATATTTAGGTCAGTGACGTGATGAGAGATGTGTTTTGTACCTCGCGCTGAAATTGTCTCTCTGCGTGTGGAGGGGCCCTGGCGGCACCGCGCCTGGCAGCCCACGCGGAGGCGGGATCTGCCCGGTGCCACCCGCCACCACTCAGCACAGAGTCGCAGAAACCCCACCCTGGCCTCCCTGATGAGAGGGGACTGTCGCATAAAAAGATGGGGGGGGGCGGGGGGGAGGCGGCTGGACTTGCTTTCTCCTTTACGGGGAGTCCTCTCCTGGCACTCTGCTCTGTCAAGTAGAAAATGCAGCCCAGATAAATCCTGCCCACAAAGGCCCTGCAGCTTTTTAACATGCAAATGTACAGGCGGGGAAAGTAAATAGACTCTCCTGCTTCAGGGAACCGGGAGACGACCGCCGCCGCCCGACCCCACCCCCACCACGGGTTCCCTTTCCTCCTCCACCGCCAAGAGAAAAATATTCCGATATCTGTCCCCCCCATCATTTTTACTTCATTTTTAAGGGGAGGGGGGGGCTTGCATCGAATTGCTCTTAACCCACTGTCTCCTGCTCCAACTTCCTCCGTCTAGATAGGATTCATTAATCTGATCAGCCCCCACCACAGAGAGGGTGGCGGAGGGAGGAGGGGATCGCGGAGCGGCTGCCTAGGGGCTGCCCTGAGGTTTCAGAAGATGAACTGCTAATGATGTTGAAGATGTACCTTTTCAGACTGCCTGGTCCCTGCGGAAAATCAGGGTCCTCTTACACTTATTCTGATTGTACCACAAGAACAGGAAAAAGGGGCCCCGGTTGGAAGGGAGGAGGGGGCTGCAGGCTGGGGGTGGCGGTGAGGAGACACATGCCTCTCCGAGGAGGAATCAGAACACGTCAGTTACACAGCTTGACTGTCCCTTTGCTTTTAACAGGGTATCTGATACTGTCATGCTAAAGAGTCAAAAACTAATGGGGGGAGCCGGGCGGGGGGGCAATAGATTAATTTGCTAGGTCATTTATTGGACAGTCTTGTCTGATACTTACAAACTAGTGAAATCAGTGTACATTGGCAATATTTGTATCAACATCTGTGACCCTTGAATTCAAACCGAATAGGAGGGGAGCCACAGAGCTTTGGACATTCCAGATGCACTAACTAATCTCTGCTGGTCCTTTCCCATCTGCTAATATGCCAGAAGCCGGTTACACCTAAGAAAATCACTTGTAGAAAATCATCCCAAGAAGTCTCAGTTTATGTCACTGGTCC
>NW_006292604.1:2137607-2148972 GCF_000327345.1 Myotis davidii | reverse complement strand
GGGGGGTGTGGTGGGGTGGTATATTTGCCCTCATGATCCCTCTGAGCAGCTGGGAGAAGCTGAAAGGTGCCCAGCTTCGGTATGATTTTACGTTTATTCTCTGTTCTCCTGCACACTTTCAAGACCATTCTCAAACATTTATGGAAAGCAAGCGTGCAAGGCATTCTGAGGATGGAAGGATCTCGCCTCATCTTAGTTGGTGGCAATACTATATAAGCAATTTGCAGATTTATCAGAAACCTTGAATACTCTTGAATCACAGATCACATGGGACACTGGCTTATTTTGCCTCTGAAATAACTGCCGCGGTGGGGGTGGGAGGTCAGTGGGCACCATTAGTCACCTGACAACAACCCAGGCTGCTGCCCCCCAGAGTTTCTGCTTCAGTAAATATTTTACTTCCTCCTCAATTTTACCAAGTGACAGTGATCGGCGGTGCAGGACTAACTGCTTTGTGGATGCAGGGGCAGCTTTGAGCCTGAGGGGTGGATGGTGGGAGTAAATATTTCAAATAGATGAACAGATCTTGGCCTGTGGACTTACCATTTGCTTAACTAGAAGCTAAATTAGAATGGCTCATAAACATGCATTCATTAAACAAATATTTATTGAGCACCTGTTGTGTGCCAGCCATTCTTCTAGGTGCTTAAAGTATATTTGTGTACAAAAAAAATAGATAAAGATTCCTGGCCTTGTGCTGCCTACATTCTAGCAGACATCAGACATAGTAAGTAAATGCCAATTATATAGTATGTCAGACAGTTGTAGGTGTTATGGAGGAAAAGGTAAGAGCAAGGTGAAGGACGTTTTAAAAAGTATTAAAACTGAGGCATATTAAAATTGTTAAGAGTTTGAGCAAATATTGGTTCACATCAGGAAGCACCAGACTGGAAGTGGTCAGGAACACTCCATGGACAAGAGCTAAGACTTATAGAGAAAAGGTGGAAGCCAGACAAGGAAATTGTTTGATTGGCTGCAGCTTACTCATTGGCCTTATCTGGAAAAGCAGGGGTGGCTGTGATTGGTTGTGCTTAGGTATTTCTTTCTTAATCTTGAGGCATTTTAAGCTTAGGCTTTGGTTTGCATAGTAGGCTGCTCAGGTGTTAGGATCACTAGTCCAGTGGTCGGCAAACTCATTAGTCAACAGAGCCAAATATCAACAGTACAACGATTGAAATTTCTTTTGAGAGCCAAATTTTTTACACTTAAACGATATAGGTAGGTACATTGTTATTAACTTAATTAGGGTACTCGTAAGGCTTAGGAAGAGCCACACTCAAGGGGCCAAAGAGCCGCATGTGGCTCGCGAGCCGCAGTTTGCCGACCACGGCACCAGACAACCTTTGCTTCTGCTCTTCGATCAGGGTGGTCCTTTCTATGTTGCCATAAAGACGGTGGCTTCGACTCGGTTGAAAAGCAAAGCAGACAGAGTTCTGGTTGTTCTTCCCATTCCTAACTGGGACTGAAGTTAGGACGGCTGGCTTCCTGCCTGAACAGGGTGTGAGGTGTGGAACAGATCGCTGGAGTGGGCAGCCGCCGTGCCCAAGTCCTGCCGTCTGTGTGCTTTTGCAGCTGCTTTCTGTTCATGTGTGGTCAGTGGGAGGAGGAATGGACTCAGAGGAACCCCTATTCCCATTGGGGAAGATGCTGTGCTTAAGTGTGGAGAACAGTGTTCCTGGCAGAAATGCCCTGCCTGTATGTCTAGGGCCAGTGAGGGGACTCCTGAGACTCAAAGGCACGAAGCCGATTCTTCCTCCAGCAAACCTGTTGCTCGGAGAGGCCTAGTGAGGCTATGAGGGGAACCAAGGCCCAGAACTCACACTAGAAAGTCAGCACTCAGCGCAGAGCGGTGGGCACAGCCCAGCAGCAGCCCTTGTGGTCACCGAGCCATTGTCTCTAGGGCCCCTACTCCTGTTTGCCATCAGGATGATGATGATGGTGGTGGTGGTGATGGTGATGACGATGGTGATGAGGCCCACATCCTGACTTCAATTGCCCTACCAAAAAAAAAGGGCTAAGAAAAATCTATGAACTTCAGAAACTTCTGGTCCCAAATAGATTGTTTATTTGTGATTTCATCTACTCCCACATATCAAAGTTTCATATGCAGTTGTGACCATGAAATTACTAATTTTCAAAACTGAGTACTTCCTGGATGCTTACAATTCACCTGGCACAGTGATAAGTAATTTATCCCATTTAATCCCCACATACCTTTTGAATTTAGACACTATTATCCACACACATTACATAGATGAGAACAATGAGCCTGGCTCACCATTATCCAGCCCCCAAGGTCCAGGGTCAGGCCTTGCACTCAGCAGGGTCAGGCCCAGTGCCCTAACTCCTCTGCTCTCAGCTTCTGCAGTTCTCCTGGGGGGCGGGGAGGGGAGTGTGAGTAGGGGGTGGGGAGTACTAGAAAGACATGCCTTACAGCAGGGCCTTGCTTGTTGGCACATGCTGAGCATGACATCATCAGTCAAATGAGAAATCCCAAGTCATCTAAATGCTCTCTTACCAGGAGCATCAGAGCAGTGAGCAGGCTCGTCCACGTGTGGGAAAACAGCTATAGACAGAGAAGGTCCGTGTATATCCCCTACGAAATTTTTTTTAAGGTATGTTTTTATTGATTTCAGAGAGGGGAAGGGAGAGGGAGAGATAGAAACATCAATGATGAGAGAGAATTATTGGTAAGCTACCTCCTCCTACTGGAGATCAAGCCTGCAACCCAGGCATGTGCCCTGATTTGAAATAGAGTCATGACCTCCTGGTTCATAGGTCGATGCCCAACCACTGAGGCACACCAGCAAGCCCCTAAGAACTTTTGACATAAACTATAACACTTAGAATCCATTGAAAAAGGTCGTCAAACCTTGGTAGAATTAGATTGGAGAGAAACCTGAGTCAAGAATTTGAGAGAAAGCTATCTCATTATATTTAGATATATGTGCTAATCTTGTTCTTTATAATTAATCATGTCTCTGAGAACACTTGGATGTTTCAAAAGTAAAGTCATAATTACCTGTGACTACTTACCTAGTGGCAACATAGCCCAATTGGAAGAAAATACCCCAAAAGAAGTAAAAAGCAAATGGAGGGCTGGTCTTGCAAATCCAGCCAATCAAATGATTGCAGACCCCATATCTGTCTTCCCAAAGCCAAATCTGCAAAAAGAGACGATACTGAGCAGCTTCCTATAGAGGACAAAGTTGGAACCATGTTACCTATGGAACAAAATACTAAATTCTTAGCATTACATTCAAGGTGACATAGAATCTGACCCTAAATATCTTCCCAGCTTCCTCTCCTTTTTACTACACCTCTCATCTCTGCAGGCACACTGTTCTTTCCTATTTCCTCCGGGATGAGCCACACACTTCAGGGAGTTGGGGTCCGGCCTATTATGTTCCCTCGGCCTGGAATGGCCTGAAATGCTCTTCTTCTTTGCTCATCAAGATCACTCTCCACTTTCCAGGTCCAATCAGCTACCACTTCAGTCAGAAACGATCTGACCTTCCTTTTCATATCTCCAGCTTTTTACTTAATGTTCATTTCATTCTACCTTACATTTTAGCTGATTGTATATGTTCTCTCCCCTATTGGATTCATCTATAAAGGCTTCTGATGCCAGTCCAAATGTTGTCATGCTGTAGCTTAATACATGTTTGCTGAATTTGGTCAAATACTAGAAAGTATATAAATATTAAGATGTTTGATGCAGACCATATGTGTAACTGTTTTCCAGACGAAATATGTCCAGAAATGTGACCTTGGGACAGTCTATCTAAAATTAGACTGGTCCTAAAAAAAACCAAACTGTGAAGGCTACTATAATGCCAACTCATAATAATAGCTAACATATTTGAGTGTTTGCTACATTCTAGGTACTACACTAAGTTCTTTCCGTAGAATATCCCATTTGATCATTCCGACAACCTTATGAGGTTGGAATACTATTATCCCCATTTTACAGATAAGAAACCAAAACTTCCTAGAGGATCCTCTTACCCAGAAAACCCAAAGGATAGCTACTTGGCCCACATCTTTCTCTACTGGGTCTCTCTCTCTCTCTCTCTCTCTTTTTCTCCCATCACTTGTACACTTGTACAGTATTTGCTGATATTTGCTTATATTATATGCTGGTATTTGCTTAATTCAGTCACAAGGAGGAGGTCCTCACAACAGGTGCTAGTATCTTTTGTAAACATATCTCTGATTCTGACATCTTCTCCAATTGTCATTGGCATTCAATAGTCTTTGGTAATTTTTCTCTTCTAGAGAAGCTCTAGAATATATGCACTCTAAAGTGGGAGGCTTCTTGTAAGTTAAATAGTCATGCATAGGAGGTATTTTAGTTGGAATTCTCCAGAGAGGAGAACTAATAGAATATGTGCATTGATATCTATATAAGAGGAGATTTATTGTAACTCTGCCCACTGGAAAGCCACCAAAGAGTTTTAAACATGAGTATGATATGATCGCATTTTGAAAACATCCCTCTGATCACAGTGTGGAGAACTAATAGAGTGAGCAGACTTCAGTCCTCTAATTTGAAAACTGACAAAATGGAATGATAGGATATTGAGACAATGGAAGTGAATGGAGTAGAGATATATTGAGGAGATGACAGGGCTTTGGCAATATTTTGAAATGAGGATTGAGGGAGGGAGATGTGTCAGGATGGATCCTAGGTTTCTGGCCTGTAAAACTAGATTGAGGGTGGTGGTTCCAGTCATTGAGATACAGAGGGTGGAGATCATGGGTTTCATTTGGGTCATATAGAGTTGGAGGAGCCTTTGAACTATTCACTAGATTTGGTTGAAATTGGGTGGATGAAAACCAGGGGGAAAAGAATTCTTGAGGGGGAGCCAAAGGATGAAGATGGAAATGACTTTCTTAAGGTTTGTTTGCCTATATGATTACTTATTCATTCATTCATTCATTCATTTATGAATTAATTTGACCTATTACACCCTGCTAAGAACATGGAAACACTTGAAGGATAGGAGAGGAAGATTAATTGGTGGGATGAGAACCAGCTATGGCAGATTTTGAATTCCAAGCTAGTAACTTTGGATCACCATTGAAGGTAGACAGTGTAACATCATGGCAGAGGTTATGTTTTGGGAAGAATGACTTGGCAGTGTTATAGGCATGCAAGAAACTAGAGGAAGGAAGACCATGGCAGGAACTCTAAGGATGCTAATGGACTACTATCTTATTCTTTCTAATTGTAATATAAAGTTATCATGTGGGGATGGCTAATTCATATATACTCATTCATTATGTTTCATACATTTGGCTCCGTATCTTTAACCTATCTCTCCATTATAGGCTAGGGAATAGGAAAAGATAAACTCTGAGAATGTGGAAACTAGGTCTTTTTCCTTTTCAGTTTTTAAAAAACCAGCAGAGATAGGATATTTTAATGGAAGCTAATGCTAATTAGAAATGAAAGACCTACACATAGTAGGCACTCAAAAATATCTATTAGATTGAATTGGATTGACATCAGGGGAGTAGTGGGAAGACACAGCTCAACACTGGACTGCTCAAGGGGAATGGGAGAGCATGGGAGCCCTTGCATGAGAATCAGGACCTGGTGACCCCCATCTGTTCCTCCCTCCTCCTCTTCCTCCCCCACCGCTGCCATGGCGACATGTCTGGAATCACAGTAAGCCTTATACCCCAGAGAAAACAATACTCTGTTTGAACAGTGTAAGTTGGCCTCTAAGCTCAGGGTCCGCAAGTCCCATCCCCCACAATCAGCTTTTCACCAGAGGGTCAGCCCTACCTCCTGCTCATTGATTTGAGCGCATTTTATCCCTCAGCACATTCCACTTGTTTGTTTTTGAACTCACACCACAGCCTCAGTGCTGTTGGCCTTGTGTTTTTGGCATGAAGTTACTGTTGTGGCCACCTGCATCCCCTCTGCCCACCCTATAGACATCCTGCTTCTTTCTTTCATGAGTCTTCTTATCACCGCTGTTGACTCACCAGGCTGGGGCTGTTTGAGCTCAACTGGATTACTAACGATGCAATCAACATCTCTATTTTTATCTTCGCTCTTCCCACCCTTTCTCCCTTCTGACTAACTCACCATTTCTACGTCTCAGAGCTTGGCATTCTTCGAAGAATTATATTGGGGCTGAGGTGGATGTATGCACACATGTGATATTTCTACCACTCGATAACGAGTGTTTTCTTTTTTTTCTAGTGGCACAGGGTTCAAACATTGTAAGTATTATTTATGATGCTCATCGTCATCCTTATAGTTACTGTGTTACTGCTCCAGCTGCTGTTCGACTCCTGGGGTCTAAGATGAATTGTAGGCAAGGGACAGGACCCTGATCTGATTTCTGAAACTCATCTTCAGAGAAAACTTCAGTTTTTCACTGAACTTTTCACTTCATCCCCATTGAATTGTGGAAGCCTGAGCTGGAATCCATATAAAGCATAGACCACACAAGATATTACCTGTAAAAACTATTACCTGTAAAGGATGTACCATTAATGCAAAAAAATCTTTTCCTACCTAGGCCTCTGCATGCTGATAATTATATTAATTTTATAATTTATAGATATAGATATCAATTAAGAACCTGGGATTTTGGAAGCTAGATTTGAATCCCACTTTGCCACCTATAACCTTGGGCTAATTACCTATTTTCTTCATGTCTTAATTTTTCCTTCTATCAAATGGAGACTTTTACCTCTTATATTGTACATACATCATAAGACATATCTCATGGAATTGTTTTGGGGGTGAAATAAGGTAATACTTATAAAGTACTTTAAAACAGTGTCTAGCCTAGCTGGTTTGGCTCAGTGGATAGAGCATCAGCCTTGGACTGACAGTCCCAGGTTTGATTCTGGTCAAGAGCATGTGCCTGGGTTGTGGGCTCAATCCCCAGTAGAGGGCATGTAGGAGACAGCTGATCAATGATTCTCTCTCATCATTGATGTTTCTATCTCTCTCTCCCTCTCCTTTCCTCTCTGAAATTAAAAAAATATATATGTTTTAAAAACATATTGTTTCTAGCACAAAAAAGTTCTCAATAAACATTGGCTATTATTGTTCAATAGGCCATATTTACCTGTTCTGAAAGAAATGATGCACTCCTCAGAAGAGTTGTTTTTTTAACAAGCACAGCACACCTCAGGATTTTACCTTCCCTTATTTCTGGATTTATAAGCCGCCTATTTTATGGACACCTAGGTGGACCCTAAGTTACAAAACAGACCTCTTTATCTGTCCTTCAGAAGTAGAGCTTTCTAGCTTCCCAATCTGCCTTTCACACAGCCAAAATGTTAGTCTAATTTCATCAAAATTAGGTTTGGGCTGTCACGTGGCCTAAATCCAAGTGCATTTACTTCTTCTTCTCATTCTATTTCACATACAGTGACTTTTCCCTGGCTGATCTAATGCTGCCTTCTTAGACTCTAAACCCTAGTGATACTCTTTCATCTCTATAACCAGGCATGGAAATCACATATAAAACTCGCAGTAGAAGTTTTCCCTTTGTCTTCCAGCACCTGGGTCCCACCCTCACCTCCAGCCCCACCCCTTTACTGGATGGGGGAGGGAAGGCCAGCTGCTTCCTTCCAATAGTTGACACTAGTCCAATAGAGAAGGTCATAGAACTCAACTGCAGGCCGGATCCAGAAGGTCCTGGGAAAACTCCCAGCAATTCTGTGAGCCCCCAGAAACTACATTATCCCTATGGCTTGTCACATCAATGGGTGGGGGTTGGTGTAGCTGTCAGTCATACCAAAAATTATCTGAACCACAGTTTATTGCAATTTGGTCATATCTATATACAGCCACAAATCAGGACTCCAAGAAGGCAAGGCACAAGTTTGTAGGGAGCAGTGCTGCTGATGTTAAAATGTCCCCCATGATAGGAAACACCCTCAGGGTGGTCTCCAAAGCCCAAGGGAATCAGGCACACTGCTCACCTTCACCCTGTTCAGGCCTTGGCTCTTCTGTTTTTCCATCAGTGTCTTTATCTGAGTACACGGTTTCAGAAGATGAGGTTGCATAGTTCTGTAAAACGTATTGGATGAAAAGCAGCCATCCTGCCCTATTCCTCTTCCCTTTCTGATTCCTGCTCCCCTAAGGTTTTAGCCTTTTCTTCTGGCATGAACCTTCTTATTTTTAAATAACATGTTTTGACAGTTATGTCTTGATGAGCATGTTTTAGATATTACCCTACTGACTCCTTACCATGGAAAACAGGGATTTAACTCCCCAACTTCTTCCACCTCTCACCATAGATCCTCTTCCTCTGTCTTCCCAATTATAGTTATGGCACAATTTTTTGGTGAAGTCAGGTGTGTGTGTGTGAGTGATGTTGTTCACAGCAGGAGCCAAGTGGAGGACTTTGTTTATGTTGCAATCTCTGTACATCTTTTGCGTTTCCTGCAGTTATTGGTTCTGCTGCTTTGTTCTCTTGCTTAATTTTTATGCTCCTGTCCTTAAGTCATTCACAGAATCTCCAGCAGCAGTGTGAGCCTCCTCTCCATCTACAAGCATCAGTTATTCCTCCTGGAGTCCCGCATCCTTCTGCTCCCACCTGGAGAGGTGCTAAGTCTGCTGCAGAGCTTGTATCCTGAGCTTTCGAATCACATCCCTCCCAGGTTGGGTCCCTTGTTCATGGATCCCAAGTCTCTCTCACTGAGGTTAGGCCTCATTTTCGTGGAATGTGTCCTCTAGTAACTGCCTGAGAACTCATGAATTTTCATGAAAGGTACATTTTTGAGGTCTTGCATGTATGAAAATAGCTTTATTCTTCTCTCATCTGACTGGATATAGGCTTCTAGGCTATAAATAACTCTCAGAAGGAATTTTGAAGCATTTACTGCATGTTCTTCTGACTTCCAGAGTCGCTGTTACAATGTCCATTGCCATTCTAATTCCCACCCTTTGGAAACTTTTCAGATTTTTTTTAAAATTCTTGGCTTTCTGAAGTTTTACAGCGATGTACCCTAATGTGGCCCTTTTTGTATTCATTATCCATGGAATTTTCTAGGCTCTTTCTATGTGAGAGTTCATGTACTTCAGTTCTGGGATATGTTCTTATATGATCCCTTGATAATCCCTTCTGTTTTATCTTTTCTCTTTCTGGAACTCCTATTATTTATATGTTGTACTTTCAGGATTAGTCCCTATTTTCTTAATTTTTCTCTTCTATTTTTCATCTCTTTTACTTTTGCTATATTTTTCCAAAGATTTCTTACTGTTACCTTCCCACCCTTTAGTTTGATATTATGTCTACCATATTTTTTTAATATATTTTATTGACTTTTTACAGAGAGGAAGGGAGAGGGATAGAGAGTCAGAAACATGGATGAGAGAGAAACACTGATCAGCTGCCTCCTGCACACCTCCCACTGGGGTTGTGCCCGCAACGAAGGTACATGCCCTTGACAGGAATCAAACCTGGGACCCTTTAGTCCACAGGCCGACGCTCCATCCACTGAGCCAAACCGGTCAGGGCTACCACATTTTTAATTTATAAAAGTTTGTTTTCATTTTCTAAATGTTTATACCATCATTTTTTAATTCATAAATTTAAGAAATTTATTCTGAGAATATATTAATGGTATTTAAAGTGTCTCCTGCTGCCTTTATCTTCTCTGTTTTTCTTTTCCATTTGCTTATTTGGACTCTGCATTTTGTGTTAGAGGCTTTCCTGATATTCATGGCCATACTTGCCTGTATATTTATTGGTGAGAGGAAGGTATAAACTGTCTAACTGGGATCTTTGTGTTTATATGTGAGGACTTTCAAGTGGAGGTGATTAGCCTGGAACCCAGCCACAGGACATCCAAGATCTAACAGTAATTTCTCACAGGCTGGTTAATTCTCTAGAAAGGACTTTACCGATCTTCTGTCTAGAGCAGTGGTTCTCAACCTTCTGGCCCTTTAAATACAGTTCCTCATGTTGTGACCCAACCATAACATTATTTTCGTTGCTACTTCATAACTGTAATGTTGTTACTGTTATGAATCATCATGTAAATATCTGATATGCAGGATGGTATTAGGCGACCCCTGTGAAAGGGTCGTTTGACCGCCAAAGGGGTCGCGACCCACAGGTTGAGAACCACTGGTCTAGAGGTATAAGACTGCCTGCCAGTGTTCTTGAAGCGAAATGGAGGAAGATTGGGAGTTGGATAAGGTTATCTTGTCAGTGACTTGTAGATTTTCACTTAATTCCCCTGTTTTCAGCATAGTTCTCCGCCTTCAACTGTGCTCTGTGTCCATGTTCCAGATTCCTTTGCTTCCACTTCTTTTTTTTTTTTTTTTTAAATATATATTTTATTGATATTTTACAGAGAGGAAGGGAGAGGGATAGAGAGTTAGAAACATCGATCAGCTGCTTCCTGCACACCCCCCACTGGGGATGTGCCCGCAACCAAGGCACATGCCCTTGACCAGAATCGAACCTGGGACCCTTGAGTCCGCAGGCCGACGCTCTATCCACTGAGCCAGACCAGTCAGAGCTGCTTCCACTTCTTCAAAGAGGAAACCACGAACCCTTTCAGGGTGAAAGATTAATAGCTGCATGGCCATGAACAGAAAGAGAAGGGTCTTAGAATCTAATGCTTCTTATACGGACTTTCAACCAACCCTCCTGTTATTTAGTCCCTGCTATATCTCATCATCAGAGGTACCTGGTGCCTCACACTCCTGAGTTTATAAGGTTCTTAACATATATTGGGTTCCTTCTCCTTGGCTTTTCCCCATTGAAAGTTTAGATTTCAGCTTTTCCTGCTCTGATAAATTAGTTACTGCTCATTCATCTGCTTTCCAGTTTACAAAATTATGTTGTCATCTCATGTCTGCTTTTGGCTCCTTTCCTATCCTTTCTATGAAGAATTTTGCTTTGCAAAAAGAAAGATATCTCTTTTTGAGTCATTTTTGTGGAGGGTAAGGAGCTAAGGAGTTGAGATAAACACGTATCCAATCTGCCATGCTTAACTGCAATTTGTGAGCTGGCCCTTGGTTTCTAAGGGATGCACTGTCCCATATGCATCAAAATAAAACTGTCTGGGTTACTTGGCGAATTCTTCATCCTGGAATATTTCCACTTGGGGCTGCTATAATGATATGAGTCTGCATCAGAATACTCTTAAGAAATGCAGTGCAATCTAAAGCTATCCCAGGTAACATACATCAGATTTCTCTGGCAAATAGTGTTAATTCATAGATCAGAGCCAATCAATTCTCTGATTCTGGAATGAAATCCTGGCCCACACTCAACAGCTTAAGGAAATAGAACTACCTAAGCTATGAGCCTCAGTATGAGCTGGGGGAAAAATCACTCCACACCCTTCTTCAAGGCTTTTCTGGAGTTGT
>NW_006292604.1:2132576-2137477 GCF_000327345.1 Myotis davidii | reverse complement strand
TTTGGATCACATTTTTCTGTATGCAAGAAGTACAGATTAATTCTTAAAAAAGGGGGGGAAGAAAGATGTTTCATTTTCCTTCCATAATAAGAAGCCAAAGATAACAGATGAAAGGAAATGCAACTGATCCATGATGTCAGATATTTCCCACCTCCTTCTCTCTTTCTACCCAGTGGTCTTTACACTCTTATTTGTTATCTGGGGTCACAAGATGATGCCTCCACCACTAGCATTACATCTGCACTCCAGGCCCAAGGGAAAAGAAGAAAGATATAAGGAGAAGGGCTGGGACCAATCACAAATCCCAAGCATATTTTACATGCATTTCATTGGCTAGAATTGTGTCACATGACGACACCTAGCTGAAAGAGAGGCTGGAAAATCCTGCCTCAAATACAATTGAGATTCTAGTAAAGAAAGGAAAAAGGATATTAGCTAGGCAGCTAACAGTGTCTGCCACACTAGGTATACATTCTTGAGCAAGTTATCCAATCTCAGTTGGCATTTATATCCTTCTTTAGAACATGAGAATAAAAGTGCCTACCTAATAGAGTTGTAATGAGAAATAAAGTAGAAAATGTTTATAAGACACATAGCACCATACCAGACACATGATATGCCCTCCTTAAATGTTAATCCCCTTCTCTGTGATCCCTAATATTGGACCGATTTCTGAATAACCACACTGTCAGCATATACTGTGAAGACTATACAGATGTATGTTACCTTATAAAAATTAAGTTTATTTTCAGCATTCATAACACCATTTGGGAATGAAATTTAGGAATCACAAGTCAAAAACTAGCATAGAATGTTTGAATTTGAGACACAGAGAATATAAGACTATAAAGATGATTTTACAGTCCATATCTTTTATTGTAATCCTTAATCTTCCTTTATATCCCTTCCCTTTAAAGCTATCCCACCCATCAACCTCTTTTTAGCATAGTCTTCCTCTTGATCTCTTGAGAGGTTCCTTCATTTGTATTTACTATTGTTTATCTACAAAGCTTTATTATGCAGTCATGGGACCATCAGAGTATGTGTGTGCACACGTATGTTTCTTCGATTGGTCCCAGTAACTGACTGCCTCTTTGCAGAGCTGTGTGAAGACCTTGTAAACCAGGTTGAGTTGAGGAGGTGAGGAAGCTAACTCAAGGGAGGGTTGTGGCCAGCCAAACCACAACTGAGAATTTATGAAAACTGCAACAGCCTATTAGCGTTCAGGTGTCAGAGGTTGAGAACACATATGGTTTCTGTGTCTTTTTGTCCGTAGCATTTCCCTGCCTGTGCAGACAACGGAGTTTTTTGCGTCCCGCCTTGTTTCACACTCCATGCTCTGCGACCTGACGTGTGCCGTGTGCACTGTCTCTCAGAGGACAGGGACCAGGGCCACCTTTCACAGCCCACATTAGAAGGGACCTTTGCTTTCCTCTCTCTGGCTACATGAGCACTGGTCACAGAGGGCAGAGTTTGGGTGCTGTGTTTCCTTACAGTGGGAAACAGAAACACTATTCCAAGCCTGCCTGAGCCAGGCTGCCTCCTAAAGCCAGCAGCTCCAAACACATCATCTCAAGATAAATACAGAAGCAAAGAAAGGGACCGCTTCCATGGAACAGTGTTCCTGTCCCCGTGGCCCTCTCCTGGCTGGTCCTTGCCGACACTGTGTTCTGGCTGGCCGTGTAGAAACCAAATGCCACCGTCCAAAGGAGAAGCTCTTTCACGGGGAAAACAAAAGGCAGCTGTCAGTTTAATCCCAAGCTCCCTGATAACATTCCAGCAGAGTTCCTTTTTCTGGAGATGAAATAAGAACCCTGGCAGGCCCTCTTGACTGGCCACATAAATCATTTGTAGTAATTGCTCTGAGAGAGGCGTGCTCCTCAGGCTCCACAGTTAGGGAGGGGGAGGGGGAATCACACGCCAACATTCTCTCTCTCTCTCTCTCTCTCTCTCTCTCTCTCTCTCTCTCTCTCTCTCACACACACACACACACACACACACACACACACGCACGCACACACTGTGCTATTGCCTCTAGTTGGTCCCTGCAGGTGCACAGGCACCCACATGCACGCCCCCTCTTCCCAGGAGTTGCTCGCACCGGGGTGGGCTCAGCCAGCCATATTAAAAACAAAACGAGCATGGCACAGCATCTAATGAACAGTCAGTTTTATGTTTCCTCCTCTTTGAGCTTGAGCCAATTTAAATTCTTCTGGAGTACAGTTTGGGAGGGGATGTTGGGAGGGTTGACAGGAGAAGTGGGAGGCAGAGAGCACAGAGGTAAGAGGGGATGGTTGTGACTTGGCTTTGTTAGGCTGAGCCATCGCTGGGTCGTCTGTGCTGTTCACCTGCTTCCTCCTTTTTGCCTTTTCTGGTGAGAACCTCGATGTGGTCATAAAACCCCCCACGCTGTGATCTGGGAGCCGCTGCTGAGGCTTGGCAGTTCACTAAGGACCGAACTCTCAGAAGCCACAAAGCTGTAATATCCCTTCCCCTCTGTGGCCAATAAAGATGGTGATAATCAAATAACAGGGCTCAGAAGTGGTGTGGTGCCTGCAGCGGTTGGCCACAGGCCGGTGATATACACCCTTCACTTGTACCCTGATGCCTGTTCATTGAAAATATTGAGGCCACCAGAGCTGGCGGGGGCGGGGGGAACTCCTCTGGGCACACACAGCTGTTTGAAGAATGAATGGATGGATGAATGAATACGTGAATGGATAGATGGATGAGTGAATGATAGGTGAGTAGAGTTCAGCCTTGTTCTGTGAACACAGCTCAAAAAGCCAGGAAAATTGCCGCAGTCCTGTGACAGATGACGGCCGTGTCCCTCGGCACACACTGTAAGTTATAACCAGCCTCGGCATTGTGCCCCTGGATAGAGGGGAGACAGTGTGGGAAGGAAGAACTAGGCATGAGTGGAGAAGCATACCTGTCCCGTCTGCCCTCACTGTGAACATGGAACCTGCTAAGGTCAAATTCATGGTCATTTGTTTTGTGTGATGAGAAAAGATATCAAATTTAGAACACATCATGTATGCACTATATAGCCATCTGCCCAGAGCCCATTTCACCTTTGCCAAGCTAATAATAAAATCAACCTTCTTTATTGACTTCCCAGTTTATTTGATGCCAACTATTTAACTTCAGAAGGAGAGTGAAGTGTTGGCAAAGAACTGTGTCTCACCCAGTGTGCCCAGGCATAAAACTAGGTGTGTCCCACCCAAGTCCCTTCTGCCATGAAGGGGTGGGGTATTTTAGGGCCCAAATATGCTCAGTTGAGGTGACCTGTGGAGTCCAAGCTCAGCCCATCCTGGGTTGGGTCTTTCTTTTATCTACTCCACCTACAACCCTAGAAGTCATTCATCATCCCTCTCTTGGCTACTAAGCCAGTTGTTATATATCAGCAGGTGTGTGTACACTAGACCAAAGATGGCTCCAGTGTCTGATGAAACAAGGACAGATATATTTTAAGATTTTCCTGCCCTGGCTGGGTTCCTCAGATGGTTGTCCTGTACATCAAAAATCTGCAAGTTCAATTCCCAGTCAGGGCACATACCTAGGTTGCAGGTTCAATCCCTGGTCAAAGGTAGTATGGAAAGCAACTGATAGATGTTTCTTCTCTTCTCTTCTCTTCCCTTCTCTTCTTCCCTTCTCTTCTCTTCCCTTCTCTTCTCTTCTCTTCTCTTCTCTTCTCTTCTCTTCTCTTCTCTTCTCTCTCTCTCACACACACACACACACACACACACACACTAATAATAATAATAATAATAATAATAATATCTTAGGCTTGTATGATAGTTTCCACTTTGCAAAGCAGCTTCCCATATGGCAGGTCTTGTCAGTTGCTATTTTTAAGCTAAGAAACCAAAGCTCAGAGGGAGATAAGTGACTCGTTTAGGGTCGTAGAGCAACTAAGCAGCAGAAACAGGTATGGAAGGCAGGTGATGAGGCATCTAGTCTCATTCGCCATTGAGCTTATATTGTCTCTCGAAATTACTATGGAGAACTTGAGCAAATTACATTGTACATCATCTATTTTAATGTTAAAATGTGTACTTTAGAAATTTTTCACAATATACATGTTTTTTCAAATCATGAATAACTGTACCATTCAAGATGATCTTTCCAATATTATTTGAAGTGATTCATTCTAGTCATTTCTATGCATGCTAAAGCTAACATAAGGTTTTGATATATACAGCATTAAATCTGTATATAAATGAAGCATTTGGTTTTGTATCTTATTTTTTCACTCCTTCTTTGAGAATTTGTTCTTTGTCATTAAACATTATAAAACATGATTTTTAATGCCTGCATAATTTCCCCTGGTCTAACTATCCCATAAATTATTTAAAATTTAATCTGTACACAATTATTGAACATTTTAGTTATTTACCTTTTTTGTTTACAAACATCCTTGCAAACTAATCTTCAGTGGAATTTCTAATTATTTTTATAGTACAGATTCCTACGAGAGGAATTGCTGGATTGGAAGTTATTACAGTAACAACTTTTTAAAATCTTGACATGTGCTGTATGATTGGTTTTCAGAGTGATTTTTATCCATTTCCACCAGCCATCTGAATAAGCGCTCTCTCTCCACACCCTTTCCAGAATTAAGAATCATGAGCTTAAAAAAAATATTTTGCAATATAATAATAAAAAATATATTTTGATATTTTCATTTGCAGTGTATGATCATTAGTGAGATTAAACATCTTTGTTAAGAATTATTGGCTAAACTATATTTTTCATTCATAAACTGTCTTCTAAAAAAAAATTAAAAAAATAAAAAATAAATAAACTGTCTTCTATTCATGCCTGTTCCCCATTTTTAGGGAAATTTCTTCTTTCTAAAACCTCACATATTACATTATTTGCAAATATTTCATCATTTT
>NW_006292604.1:2104966-2113458 GCF_000327345.1 Myotis davidii | reverse complement strand
GGATAAGGATTTAAAAAAAGATTTTTAGGAGCAAAGCTTCTCAGATATAGGTTAGTAAATTTTTGCTTTAATCTGCAAGGTTGGTTTAGTTTAGAATTTTAAATTCAGTCACACACATTTCCAATGTCTTAGGCGACCCCTGTGAAAGGGTCGTTCAACCCCCAAAGGGGTCGCGACCCACAGGTTGAGAACCGCTGCTCTAACACAACCGCCTGCTTTAGTTCACTATGATGCCTGTTTTCACCTGATCCATTCTTATTTGTGTATAGTCTGTCTCCTGAGTTAGAATGTCACAGTACGATGAGGGCAGACACCTCCACTGTTTGTGTTGTTCAAGCTACCTCTCCCATGTTCATAACAGTGCCCAGCAAATAAAAACATGCAGTAAGTATTTACTGAATGATGAATCCTTTAATCTAAAAATCCCTGAAAATATGGTTTAAAGAAAACACTATAAAACCAAGCTGTTATTGGTAGTAATTTGTATGCCAATGTGTAACTAAACTTAAAAACTTTTTAAAACCAGAACAGGAGGAAATAATCGCTAGATGTATTAAAATTAAACCACATAAACACAGAATATCTCTCCAGAGTTCCCTCCTGAATTGCATCTCCCTGTTTCCTAGAGAGAGTTGTGCTATGTCTATTTCTGTTCTTCCAATTCTCATACTTCAAAAGATTTTTTGTGGCATTCCTAAGGTTTGCTGTTCCCAGTGATTCTCAATGATCAAAGATGGGGTTGAAGATACAATTCTGGCTTCCTGGAAAATGCAGGCATGGGAACATCTACACCCTTTGCCAGCCTGTTCTGCAGCAGTCCAAGCTTAGTTCTAGAAACATGAATTGAGGAGTATTTTGATATTTTCATTTGCAGTGTATGATCATTAGTGAGATTAAACATCTTTGTTAAGAATTATTGGCTAAACTATATTTTTCATTCATAAACTGTCTTCTAAAAAAAATAAAAATAAATAAAAAATAAATAAACTGTCTTCTATTCATGCCTGTTCCCCATTTTTAGGGAAATTTCTTCTTTCTAAAACCTCACATATTATATTATTTGCAAATATTTCATCCCATTTTTAAAAATATATTTTATTGATTTTTTACAGAGAGGAAGGGAGACCAATAGCGAGTTAGAAACATCGATGAGAGAGAAACATCGATCAGCTACCTCCTACACACGCCCTACTGGGTATGTGCCCGCAATCGAGGTACATACCCTTGACCGGAATCGAACCTGGGACCCTTGCATCTGCAGGCCAACGTTCTGTTCACTCAGCCAAACTGGTTAGGTCTCATCCCATTTTTAATCTGCCTCTTAATTGGTAAGGTTTCTAAAGTGCAGTCTTAAATTTTTTTGTAATGAAAACTGTTACCTTCTTCTTATGTAACTTCTAGTTATTTTATACTTAGAAAAATGTTACACCAAAATCATTACATATTGACTTTTTAAACAATTTTGCGAGTTCATTTTTTTACAGTTAATTATGTGCTTCTCTGAAAATGTATTTTGGTGTAATGGTGAGGTGAAGTTCGACCCTTTCTCCCAACTCTTATCTGTTTAATAATCCTTTCTTTCCCCATACATTTAACATGTAGCAAATTTTTAAGATCTCCTTTTGGACTATCATTCCTCTTTCATTGGCCCATCAATTGTTTCACCAATAGCACAATTTTCAATTATTCTGGCATTATCGTAGGTTTTAATGTCTCATATTGCTCATCTTTAGCTCTTCTTCCCAGTTTATTTTTTCGAAATAACTATAAAAACATTTCATTAAATCTATAAATTAATCTCTCTGGAATGTTCGTTTGAATTACATTAAATCTGCAGAATAATTTGGGAAGAATTGTCTTCTTCACAAACACACGGTCTTTCCATTGAGGAATATGAACTTTATCTCCATTCAAGTCTTCTTCTTTAAGTCTCTAATTTTCTTCATATAGTTTCTATTTGTTTCTTATTAAGGTTATTCCTGGGTAATTCAAGTGTTTAATTATTTCTGTTTCTGAAAGCATTACAAAGTGGCATTTTTTAAAGTAGGGTCCTGACTAGCTAAATTGGGGTTAGGCTATGAGAAACCCCAACAGAACCTGACAAGCTAGAAGTCATTAGTAATTAAATAATTTCCAAAGGAAAATTAATTGTATTAAATTAGCCCATTTTGAGGTATTATTTCTGGTACAAGAAGTGTCCAGTTGCTATTCTTATATTACCATCATGGCTATGCCTGATAATATACCACTCTTGTCAATGAGGAAGCAAGAGGGAAATGAAATAACAAATTCATTTTTAAACACGTTGCTCTGTGTCATTATTACATGGCAATGTTCCAGATGCTATTCCCTACTTCTAACGTCATACTTCCCTCCTAAGTCTAGTCTCAGGCTCTGCCTCAGTAGAACTTTCTTTTGATTTCCAAAAACATAGGTAGTTCCAATACATAAACATAGTTAAGTCTGTATGCATATATAAATTAACATGTTTCTAGAAAAAAAAAGATGTATTACAGAATTTCAGAGCACAGATTGACCTTAGAAATCAGCCAGCCACAGCCTCTAGTCTTATTAGGATCCATGAATGCCCTGAAATTGTTGGTGAGATGTGTTTGTGTAAGTATCTTCATGTGGGCATCTTCTGAGAGAGTCTGTAGCAGCGTTTCATGTGCTTGCCCATTGTCTCAGACCATAAAGTCAGGAGAGAATGGTTGGGCTGCGGTAAGCCTGTCATTTGTCAGATAAGAAAGCAAAGTTGTGGAGGAGACAAACCTCGGGTACACAGCTCTCCAGGGGCACGGCCAAGGCAGGAAGTTGGGCGTCCCGATGCCCAGCCTTTTCTGCAGCATCTTTCTGCTCACTACCTATGAAGTCTGCCCGGGCCCTGCACACCCAGCGCAGTGTGCCTGCATCGTGGGAGCTGGGGCGGTAGAACTGGTGTGGAATCTGGAGCCAAGTTCCCAAATTGAGATTTGGCTGCGGGCTCATTGGTTGTGTGACCACTCAGGGCAAGGTATTCAACTCGGGCCTGTTTCTTCTGTGACATTGAGCTGCAGAAATAAAACCTATCTCACAGAGTTTTAAACAAGATACAGTGAGATGATGTGTGTATATACATACATTAGTCCCCCCTTACCTGCAGACCACAATAATACCAAACCCTGTATGTACTGTTTTCTCCCATACATACCTGTGATAAAGTTTAATTTATAAATTAGGCAATTTCATGGATAGATTTGTTCTTACCATAGATCGTAGCATCCTTAGCATATGCTACAAGATTTATATTACCTTCCAGTAGAAGGTTCCGGCAACTTAAGAACCAACCAGCTCATTCCACGTATCCCCAGTTATAGGACATCTTCAGGCTACCCGTCCTGGCTCACCCACCCTATCCTGGCCCCGGATCCCACAGAGCTGGTGAGTTGGAGCTCACCTCTCACGAGGAACTGGAATTCGGAGGTGGTCTGAGGCTGATCCGAGCCCTAGGATTGAAACTCCACAACAACGAGAACCTTGGTGTTTGGAAATAACCAGACGGCAAACGCCCTCAACCACATACCCAGCCTCACTTGGGTATCTGGGGAGCCTACACCCGCGGCCACTTGCCCTGTACTTGAGAGTTCACTCTCTACAAGACTGTCCTCCTATTTCACATCTTTTCTTCTCATCGAACAGCTTTCCCTCTTTAGTGATTCGCTCTGGTCCTGATACTAAGCTCCGTTGCTGCCTGGGCTTTCCAGAGAGGCAGGCATGCGCAGCCCTGTGTGCCCCGGGTCAACTAACACCCTCTTCCTGCTCCTTAGATGCTGACCGGAGCCTGAAACCCAGCCTCCGTTTTGCCGTCTTCACTAGGACACATCTGTTAGGGCCTCGTTTGGGGCGCGGGGGGGCGAGGGGGGGAGTCCTCTCCTGAGCCCGAGGTACCCTCTCCTTCCCCTCCCCACCCCACTCCTGCCCAGGCTTCCTCACTCTGAGCAGTGCAGGGGAACCTGCCCCTGTAAGTTACTTTATCTTGGGGCAGGGCTGCCAGATTTTGAACACAAGCAAACAAACAAAAACAGGAAGCCCAATTACATTTGAATTTCAGATCAACAACAAAAACCTTTGTTTAGAACATGTATTAGTGTAAGTTGTTTGTCTGAAATTCAAATCGAATGTGGTGTCCTCTGTGTTATCTGGCATCTCTGCGAGGGAGCCCTGCCTGTCCTGGGAGCATGCTCACTGCCCTCTCAGGCAGAGCTATCCGGCGATGGTGATGGCCCGGCGCCCGAAGCTGGCCTGTGCCCCAGTGGGCTCCTTGTGAGGCCTGGTTATTTCTGAGAACTAAGCAGATTCCAGCTGGGTCTGCTGGTCAAGCCCAGGCCCCTCCGAGCCCGCCTGGTGAGCACAGGCCAGATCCCTGACGATCTCCCTCTGTGGATGCAGCTCTATATAAGCATCAAAATGTCATTTGATTTTTCTCTCTGCCAAGAGTTCCTCCAATTTTTCAAATCAGGGCCAGAAATATTGCAGATAACGCAAACAATTTGCCCGTCCTGTCTCTCCTCGGCAGGATTACTGGTTGCAGAATAAATGAAATCAGTGTTGTTTACAGTTCATCATCCAAAATTATTATTCATTTCAGGCAAATGGCTGTTTGTGAAACTAGTCGGCCATGTTTTGAGTCTTTATCTTCCATTCCTTTCAGAAATTAAAGCTGCTTTTGAGTTTTCTCATGGAAGCAAACCAGAGGGCTCTCTGACTCGCCCTGTGTGTGCAGTAGTCCGGGGAGGGAGGCCTGCGTCCTTGCTAAGGCCCAACTGGCAACGGAAGGGGTGCTGTGCTCTTTTCTTCTCTTCCCTACCTAAAATTTCTCTCTGATCCATCAAACGTCTACAGCCAGAACTTTATACTTTTCAGTGAATTGTGTATTTTGTCCTCCTTTTCCTCTTATTCTCACCATTGAGAGAAAGACTAACTACACAGATATTGGTGACGGCCCCATACACAGGAGTTTATACCTCAGGAAGGCAGCATCTTTATAACTTCGCCTTTGCGGAGACCACACACGTCGGCTTCTGTGCGTGCGTCTCTCCAGGAAGATGCAGGGAATCATGAAGCAAATCTGGACAGAGCAGCAGCCCTCTTCCAGTTCTGACGACTTCTAAGTCATGCCCTCACAACCCTCACCGGGAAACGTTGAAGCGTATGTACTTTGGGTGGTACATGGAGCGTGTGTGTTTTTAAGTGTGAGCTGTTAAGGTCTGAAAAAAACAAAGCCAGGTTCCTCTTTTCTCAATGAAAATAGTGTTTGTCGTAGGTTCTATACTATAATAATATACCTAGCTGTTCTTTAGTATGATTGAAAAAATAAATACCATCTTTTACAGTGCAGTTGTTTTATACAAAGATTTACATTATTTTCCTGATACTATAAATATTTGGTCTCATATTCCCTTTTTTCTCCTATTTCCCGTACTTCCCCCAAAGCCAAGAGGGTAAATATTAAAGTCCATTTGCTTCTGTTTAAATAGGAGCCACAGGGCTCACTGGGAGCCCTCCCTCTGGAAAATATCCCTGACATCCCACAATTGACATTATTTGTAGTTTTGTGCTTTGTCCTCATGTGGTGTAGTGGGAACTGCTTGATTCAGAGTCCAGTCTTTAGTTTCTATAGGACAAAAGACACGATCCCTTCAACCTGGAGGGAAAGGTGAGGGGGGCTTCTTCTGTCTTCCTTCCTTCCCTGCCCCAGCCCCTGGCTCATCCTGCTAATGTTCATGGTTCTTTTCTAGTTTCTTTACCTGAACCTGATCATGACTATCTTATGAGGACAGGAAGAGTTTATTTAAGTGCCTTCCTTGGGTTTTTGACCTCCCTTCCCATCGTCCAGGGCTTAAATTGACCTTCTGTTTTTCCTTACACACATACACACATAGTTCATCTAGTTATTTTCTGAGCTCAGTTGCTTCAACCTTGAAAATAGAATAGCTGCCTTTATCATTAGACAATTTGTAGCGTTAGGGTGATGTATAGTGTCAAGATGTTTTTTCTTGCCAGAATCACTTGAAGGACTGATTCCAAACAAATATTAGAAATGGCCATAACTTATAGAAGTGATTTCCTTTAGAAGAAGTTGATCATCTAATTATGTGTACTATTTCATGCACAAAAATGGCCCCACTTGCCTACAAATAATGAAGATCATGTTTTTGAACCTGGGCATGTGCCCTTGACTGGAATTGAACCTGGGACCCCCAAGTCCACAGGCTGATGCTCCATCCACTGAGCCAAACCAGCCAGGCTCACCCAATCTTTGAACCTAGGGGAGTAAGGATACAGTGATGCTGGCTGGGGTTGGAATGCCTGTATTAACCATGGGCCAGAAAAGAAAGCTTAAGAAAGAAACTCAATATCCTACCTAAGTTTAGGCCTCTTTAACTGCCTAAACTAATTACTTATAGACCATGATATTCAGCTGCTTGTAATCTGCCCAGCTCAGATAAAGAGATAAACTTATTAGCTATTTAAAATTACAAAATTTAGAGGGTGAAGGTCACAAATGAGCCAGGTAGAGGTTCAGGATTAAAAAGGAAATGCTCATACGTCCTTGTTAAATTGGATAACATTCCCTATTTTAAGGTAAAATACCCCAAATCATTTTGTTATTTTCTTTCATTTTGGAGGTGAGGCCTGGACTAAGTTTAGAAATTGGAAGAATGTCAGTCTCCGAGGGCCTGTACTTTCTACACTTGGAGGGAGCAGTATTTTTGTGCAATTGGCCCCGATCTGTCTACCCCACAGACATATCTGCCTACGATCTGTCTACCTCGTAGACTCTGAGCCATGTGATACTTGCACGAAGGAGATTCTGGGGGTAATCACGTTAGGAAAGCGCATCATGACCGGTGACTGGTGGGCCTGACCATTAGAAGCCCGGGCAGGTGACAGCTGCGGCCTGTGTGTTGACTTTATCTTTCCATTGCACTTTGCAATAAGTAAGGTCCGGGCTACCAGAGGCAAGGAAATGTTAGGTTTTCACATCCTGCACTTAGTATTTCAGAGAGGTTCAAAAGAAAATTTTAGAACTGACCCCTTTTAAAAATTCATTAGAGCTTGAACTAATTTGTGAGAAAGGTAGCATAGTTGTCCCCATTTTACAGATAGATGCAGAGGCTTTGGAGATGGGTAAGTACTTTCCACGTGGCAGAACTGAGGAAAATTCTAAAGCTTTGTCCCATGTCTAGTTGGGCCCATTGCCTTTCAGTACTGACAACTGCAGTACAGGTGTAATAGAAGCAGTTCCTGAAGGTGGCTAGCCAGCCATCTTTTTGTGTTCATTCTTTACACCTTAGGATATTAAGCTTGAGCTGGGTGCACAGTTTAGCTCTGTCTAGGACAGTGATGGCGAACCTTTTGAGCTCAGTGTGTCAGCATTTTGAAAAACCCTAACTTAACTCTGGTGCTGTGTCACATATAGAAATTTTTTGATATTTGCAACCATAGTAAAACAAAGATTTATATTTTTGATATTTATTTTATATATTTAAATGCCATTTAACAAAGAAAAATCAACCAAAAAAATGAGTTCACATGTCACCTCTGACACATGTCATAGGTTCGCCATCACTGGTCTAGGATAATGGGTAGAATGTCATAGATTAAAGACACTTTGAGGGTACTGGGGTTGGATTGAGCCAAATAAAATTGCTGACATTCAGCTGTTTTTGACCTACAAAAATGGCCATTTCATGTGGCTCAGCCTAATGCATACCACTCATTTTACATTTGGCACCAAGTCTCAAAAAGAATAAATGACTTTTTTCTTATTTTAGTATGAAAAATTTAAAACAGAACAAGTGTTAAGTGACTACTACAATTATATATATACTAGAGGCCCATTGCAGGAAGATTCCTGCAAGAATAGGGATTCCTGCTCCCTTCTCCATTGCCTTACTCCCTCCCGTGTCCACTGTCTTGGCTCCCTCTGTTCTCTGCCACTTCACTCCCCTCTTGGCTTCCTTCTACGCTGTCTTCAGTCTTTGTTCCGCTCCTGCATATGTAAATTAACTGCCATCTTTGTTGGGTTAATTTGCATACTCATCATGATTGGCTGGTGGGTGTAGTGGAGTGCTTCCTTAATTCCCCCCCCCCACTTTTTTTTTTGGCTGAATTATTTTAAAGTAAATTTCTAGACCTCAGGTCACTTCACCCCTACACTGTGTTCAGTTCTAAAATATGGATTTTTAAAATATAAACGCAATGTTATTATCACTCAAAATTACTTGTAATTGCGTAGTCTATACTAACATGGTCTCAAAAGTGTCTTTTATTGTTGGTTTTATGGTAGGTAACTATACAAACAAGCCTACCTATATTGTATGTGGGTATTACATCTTCAAGTCTCTCTTTTTAGGGGGGGGGAGCACATTTATTTTATTTATTTGTTTTTTCCCCTCTTGCTGTAATATTTTTAAAGCAAATTCCCACTACACCTGCATTTGATCTCT
>NW_006292604.1:2095302-2104912 GCF_000327345.1 Myotis davidii | reverse complement strand
AATGCCCTCCCTGCTGAGAATGGGAGAATGCCCCTTTCCACCAAGGATGTGGTGTTTGAATTAAGTCTCTTTTAATCTGAAGCAGCACATCTCTCAACTCCTTTTTATTACATGCCCTTCATTTATTGAAGAAACTGAGTCAGTTGTCCAGGGTCACATTCTAGATTTATCTCTTCAGTGCCAGATGATGCTGTTAACTTATAAGTGATCCTAACCATGGCCTCTCGCCTGCTCTCCTGACCACAAAGCAGGTGCCCACACCATGTCTCATAGCATGAAACTACATACATGCTTATCACTCAGGTGGCCAGGACCACCCCTTAACTCAGGGGTCCTCTAACTTTTTAAACAGGGGGCCAGTTCACTGTCCCTCAGACCGTTGGAGGGCCAGACTATAGTTTAAAAAAACTATGAACAAATTCCTATGCACACTGCACATATCTTATTTTGAAGTAAAAAAAAACAAAACGGGAACAAATACAATATTTGTATTTGCATGTGACCTGTGGGCCATAGTTTGAGGACCCCTGTCTTAACTGGACTCTACTTAATTAGATATCAGCATGTGCGTGTGTATATCGCCATTGTGCTTTTTTATTACTTTAAAGTAATGCTAACTTTACTTGAAGTAAACTATAAAACTGTGTGACGTTTCACATGACATGAACGTTATTTTCTTCAGTTATAAGAACAAATTGAAAGTTCCAATATCAATAAGCAGTCTCTCATGGAGCACTGTCCTGGGCCAGGCACCTTGATGTTATCACTTTCAGGCATCACCACAATCCTGTGAATTACCAGCCCCATTTTACAGATGAGGAAATTATTTAAGGGAACTAGATCCAAGTCCAGTGCTCAGGTATAAAATAAGGTCTGGAAATCCTAACTACTGAGTCATTGTACTAATCACCATTCATTCATTCATTCTTGCTATGTCCCAGGCATTATGCTTGGCTTTGGTGAATATTCATTCTCTTTTGATTTACGATCACTTTAAAGCATATATTATTGTAACCTTTTTACAATTACTAGTATAGTGGTAAGGATGAATTGGCCTCTGCCTTATGGCTCAGGATCTACTATTAAGTGTTTGCTGTTGTTTCTGAAAGGAGAGCTAAACCATGGCCTGCCCAAATCTATGTTGGTTGGTTTGTTTTTTAAGACATATAACCAAATTTTCCATTATAATGGGCCAGTTCCTTTGCAAGTTGGAGCCCTAGAGTTCACCCCCCTAGGAAACTGATAGGGTATTCAGCCTAAAGGACTCTCGCTGCAGATGAAAAGCCTGGGGAGAGGGTAGCGTCTCTGAAAATCCACGTAGGGTCTTAGTACCAGCTGGGCTTCATTTCAGAATCTACTGCTGTCATTACAAAATAGTGTTTTCTCTTTAATCTGTGTGCCACATTGCAGCAATTTTCATCAAAAATATATTAAGCCCCTGCTGTAAATTGGCCCCACAGACCCTTGTCAGACACGTGAAGCGTAAAATATCTTCTTATTCCAAAGTTTTTTCTCTCTATAAAACCCTAGCAGATATCAGCAGCTCCTACAGCCTCATAATAGTCCATCATGTCTGTAAGCCAAGGATTATAATGCGTAACGAATCTAGTTCAATGTCAGAGACGGATCTGAGCCTTTGTTTCTGAAAAGTGACCGAAAAATCATCCAAGAATAAAAATGAAAGCCCCCACATTTCACTGTCTGATGAAATCTCACCGCAAATTGCCCGCCGAGGAAAAATGAATTTTCTAACCTCAGAGAAGAGGTTTGCGGCTGCTACCTAAAACTTACCTACCTCAATGCCAGGTTGGGGTGCAGCTGTGCCTCAGAAGGTACGTTATGCTATGATGAGGGTGGGGGTGGAAGCGTGAAGAGTGAGTGTCCACCTTTAAGAGACAGAAAGGGTCATATTTGCCGGTGCATTTCTATTCTAGTCTACATGCGTGACTCCTTCTCCTGGAGGATGTTCAGATGGTCCAGAGGTGTTTTATGTCCCTACAGCAGCACTACAGTGTGTTGTAAGTGGTGACAGCTTGAAACCTCATTCAAGAGGGTCGCTACGAAAAAACCCAGAAGCTCATTTCTGGCTTGCAGCTTTCCAGACACTGCAGCTCTGTGGTAGGGAGGTCTGGTCGACCTGATGCTGAGACCACCTGTCTGTGTTACAGAGGAAAAAAAATGGAGTTCATTACTCACTGGAAAATGTGACTTTGAATATTTCTTCCATTTTTTCAGTTTCTTGTACAAGAGAACACAAGAACTGTGGTGCCTTAAACATTCCCCCCAGAAGCTCCCATAACAGAACAGCTTTGACAATCTAACAGGAAATTGCCTCCGATTTTTAAACCATTCTAATTTTACCCTTAACACTCACTAAAATACATTCAGAAACATTTCATGTCATGTATGCACGACACATAAAGCATGACCCATTCAACTGAAGTCTAATTTTGTTGACACCCTTACACTTCTGTTTTTAAAAAAACAACAGCCAGAAGTCTATATGTTAAGGGGCTTCCGAATTAACTTGCTTGTTTTTCTCTACAATAAATGTCTATGAAATTCAACACTAAGTTAAGGTTGTTGTTGGGTCTAGTCTTTTTTTATAACTACTATTAATGAGATTTCAAGTTAGACAGTTTTTCTGGCTTCCCTGAATTTTAGGATGGATTATTGACATACCTGACAGGTATGATGCAAATCTTGCATTGCTTCAACTCCACCTGCCCCCCCACTCCTAATTCTGTGTGGCTGCCCTTCTGAGCCCTGGGGAAGGAGCAATATAACACTAGTCTCAGTCACTTTCTAAGAGAGATAACTATATTGGTGAGGCAGAATGATTTTTTCCCTCAACACCTTCAGCTATTTGGGAGTTTCTAGGTGTCATTGCCACCAATTCTTACCTTCTTTCCGAAAAAAAGCCTTCAGGGCAGGCAACCTCCTGGCTCCTGACCCCAGTCTATTAAGCAGCGTGAAGACAGGAATGATCTTAGCCAGCTCCACAGAGGAGCAGAGACTGTTGGCAGTGCCAGTCACCAGAGTCGAATACAGATGTGCTCATTCCTCCAGCATGGAATACAGAGGTGCCCCCTCACGCTGCATTTTAGCCACAAATCTGGGAGCACACAGGCTAGCATTTTTCCAATAGGAAGTCATTTAAAAACAGTTTTTCAGACCAGGTAGAAGCCCAAATTTAGGGGCCATCTCAGTAGTCATAGGGGTTCATAGGAACCGCTAGCATGGAGACGGTGGGGGTTAGAAATAGCATGACCCGCTCAACTGAATTCCAACTTAGTTGACATCCTTACTGGAAAATGTGACTTGTGAGTAGACGTACAGGCAGGCCCAGGAACAGAGCGAGGCGAGTAAGGCACATAGGCCTCGCACAGTGTGAGGACACCGGCCACCCCATGGCTGCCTGGGTTTATTTTGCTGATTCGACCCACTGCCTTGGTGACTGGCCTCTCTCCTCACCATTCTACACATGTCCCTCCCAGTACTACTACACTCCTGGTCAGAGAGGACAGCCTTCCCAGCTAGTGCATCATTTTTTTGGCCAAGGGTGTATAACTCCTTTGTCTGTTATCTGGCATTCTGGAGAAGTATGGTGTTCTGGTTACTCTTATTGGAGTAAATAGAATCCTGAAATGTGAATGTTATTAATTTGCTCCAGAAAAGCATTACATTAAAATGAAGTACAGTGTAATCTTTCTTTGATAATGGGATCATAACAGTGCCCAGGGGGTCATAGGCACCCACACCAGTTACCCACGCAGGACGGTCTCTTAGGTCCATGAGAACTTCCTGACAAGGAGTTCTAGCTAATGTTAAAAAGTGAGGGGCCAACATGTAAGGTGCTATTTTTTTTAATCTTTTTCCTTCTAATTAGGAAAGAAATGCATTCTTAGTGCACAGCTATAGTAATATTCCTCTAGACTGGTGAGTAGACCCTAGAGGCGGGATGGTCACACATCCACCTGTAGGTGCTGGCTAGTAACATATGAACAATTGAGAGAAGAATGCATAGAATACCCTTTGGAACGGAAGATCTGCATTTCTGGACTCAGTGTGTAGGGTGGGTTGTTTGGTAGAAAGCAATAGAAATCAGCTCAAATAAACCAAATCAAATATGTGTGTGTATGTACGTACATATATACATGTACTCTGGTACTGAGTACATTGCTTTAGTCTTATTGCTATCTGGGTAGCCTATCAAAAGTGCATGACGTTTTTAATGCTATACATCTGAAAATACAGACCTGAACAGAAAAGCTATGTGAGCTTGGTTCATTCACTTAATTAACTCTACGTAGTTGTGAGATAATGTTATTGTAGAATATTTGTAATTCAGAGCGCATTAATTTGTAAGGAATATAAATAAATCAATATCAACAAAATTTATTTCTTAAACATTTTTAACCTGAATTAGTATTAAGACATCAGCTTAATTCCCTATTCCAAAACCATCTACACTGTTTTAAATAAGCTCTTTGTACAGGATATTGTTTGCATATTGTTATAGGCAGAATTAGAGTTGGTGACCTCTCAGGTCTCATTTAGCTTTAATACACCATGAACTTAAGTCTTGTCCCTTTGTATGTACAGTGACTGTGTTTTCATTCTCTCTGTATGTCCATAAGCAGAACTGCATGCTTGACCCCTGGCACAGTGCCTGCGACTTAGCAATTGCTCAATAAGTGACTGAATTGAATTGATTTGCTCGAAGTAGCTAAAACGTAGGAGGCACTGTCTGCATTCATGCTTCTCTAGCCTACGACATGTATTGGCCCAAATACCAGAAAGCTCTGAGTTCAGAGATTCTAGCATGTCCCAGCAGACAGAGCCTCCATTACTGATGTGTCCATCTGTCTGCAGCGCTGCTCCGGGAAGGAACGCCTTCTCCTATAACAATGCCAGGAGCTGGTTAACAATAGCTTATGTCCTTGAGGAAGCGATACAGAACACATGACTGGAACACAGTGGACTAGAAACACTGTACTGTAAGATATGCTTTAGGTTCTGGAATAACGTTGGTTTTGGAATAATGTAACTTGTGGCCAAACAACTCAATGGTTAACTTGTAGGAAGGGAATTTCTCTGTGTTATGAGTTAATCTGTCTTCACTCTCATCTTGAAATTAATATAAATAAATGCACTGAAGAGAATACTTACATATATTATAAACGTTTTTATTATACTTCAAAGGAAATCTATTTATAACTTTATGTCAATGATAATCTGTTTGGGTCCAGGGTACCTTGTTTTCTTCACGGTTAATTGATGAAAATATACTTTATAAACTAAAAATTTGTATAAAGATAAGGTTCTAGTGTCATAAAACTTTTGAGACTCAGTACCTATTACAAGTTCAAAAGATACTTAAAATTTCTCTCTAAATTTTCTATAAGTTTGATTTAATATCATAACATCAGCTTAGCTTTCTATTCAAAAATTCTGTGTAATTTGTTTTAAATGTCTTTTTAAATGATATAACCTCCTCTGCAAAACCGTCAGATTGAAAAAGAGGGGGCACTATAAAAATTTTCAAGTTTCTCCATGTTGCTGTGGAAACTTAGTCAAAAGCTGGCTGGTTAGGAGATTTTAAATGTAGGATTACTCAGGTACAGCATTATTCACAATAACCACAAGATGTAACAGCCCAAATGTCCATCTACAGATGAACAGATAATCAAAATGTAGTATATTCATACAATGGGATATTATTCATCCAGCCTTTAAAAAGAATGAAATTCTTATACATGCTGCAACATAATAAACCATGGAAACATTATGCTGCATGACATAAGTCAGACACGAAAGCACAAATATTACACAACTCCATTTGTAAGAGGCCTAGACCAGGCAGACTCATAAGACAGAAAATGGAACAGTGGTTACCAGGATCTAGGGCAGTGGTTACCAGCATGGGGCACACTGGGGGGCAATTTGATTTTTAAGGAGGACAATTCGAGAATGAGTTATTAACAGTGAATTTTTTGCATTTCTTATGGTTCCAGGGGCCTCATATACAGTATATAAATGTATATTGTGACATATTTATGCATTTCAGTTCTCTATATGTTTTGAAACTTTATTTGCTATTTTTTCATATCACTTCATATTATTATTTTTTTAACAATCTCCTAGTGATTTCTTCCTTAGTACTTCAACTGTCCTTTCGTTCTTTTATTTTTCTCCTTCATGGATGCCATGTTCTTTGGAAGCTTGTTTAGACCAAGTTAATGACTTTTTGGCTTCCTCCATATGAATAGGAGCTCTTTTTGAATAATAAGAATTGTATATCACGGAGGTGGGAGGGAGGGGGTGAGATTTTAGAGATGTTTAGCTGGGCCTGGCCAAAAAAAGGTGGGAACCACTGGTCTGGGGGAAGTTGTTATTTAATGCGCAGAGCTTCTGTTTGGGATGATGAAAATATTCCAAAAGAGGGCAATGGGGATGGTTGCATGACATTGTGAATATACTAATGCCACTGAATCTACACTTTAAAGTGGTTAAAATGATCCATTTGTTATGTGTATTTTCCACAATTTAAAAAAGTGATTTGTTCTAACATCAAGGGGAAAAAAAGATTACGTAGGTCATTTTAAAAAGGGGGTGGAGAGCATATATTATTGGGGTTTTCTTTATCATTATTGGTTCATTAGACATAGGTCTCCTACTAAGCTTTTTATAATTCTCACCACCACCCCCAAGGAGTTGGTATTTTTAGTGCCTTGATTTTATACTCGATAAAACTGAGATTTACAGAGTTCACCTAACTTTCCTGAGGTGACGCCATGCTCCTCCGAATCCATGACCCAGGCCCTCTCTGACACCCCACGCTGTTTCCATGGGGATGTCGTCTTCCTCTTGAAGCGCCCATCTCCTGGCACCCACAGCATTCCTCCTCCTCTCCCTGCCACTCCCGCCACTTGCTCCGGGGAGTCTTCATCTTTGACCTCTCTTCCCCTCGCTACCTTTCTCATAAACCTTAAACGAAATGCCGAGTTCACCAGAGGTCCACCTGCTGTTTCCTCTTCTTCCCAGGCCTCACTTTCTCCCTCAGCTGACGTGCTGTTCAGTCTTCGCCTGGGGACCAAGCCCTCCAGGTTTATTTCTGCGCCCTGCCCCCTCCACTTCATTCCAGGGGTGGACATTACCTCTCTCCCTCTCTTGATCACTACGGTGGAGTTGACTAATGGCCCGGGCCAGGTGAGTGACCCCTTCATCCCTTGCTGCTCCCTGCCTGTTCCCAGCATCCTCGGAGAGATTTGTTTGACCAGCATCCTCAGGGAGTTGTTAGTTGAGAGGCTCTGAGTAATTACAGTTTTCCACTCGAGCTTCCAAACAAGGTCTGAATGTCCCATGTGCCAAACCTACGTTCCCACAGTCGGCTAGACTCCTGAGAATACCATCCGGCGCCTTGAGCTCGGCATATTCAAAATCGAGTTAGTAGCTTTACAAGCTTCTCAGTCACCCTCCTTCCGTGGGCGCCAATCCCATGTCCAGATCCTCCCAGGCCTTTCGTTTCGCCCCCTCCTTTCTGAACTCACCAGCCTTGCCCTCGTTGAGGCTGTAATAAACCTTTGTAATAACCTCCTTGTTGTTCTTTCTGATCTCCAGTATTTTCTGTATTCCAAGATCCCCTAAAATCCATGATTATCTATCACTCCCTTGGTCAGTTCCCCAATACTTACAGACTAAAAACCCTACAGACACAGATTTCAAGCTCTTGTCCATCCAAGCTTCACCCCTGCATCTGGTCACCCTGGACAGCCCGCCGTCCCCACCCACAGACTGGGTTTACCTGCTCTTCACATCTCCCAGCTCCCCGGGCTCCCTCTGTCTAGACCAGTGGTTCTCAACCTTCCTAATGCTGCGACCCTTTAATACAGTTCCTTATGTTGTGGTGACCCCCAATTTCATTGTTACAAATTGAACATAAAGCATAGTGATTAATCACAAAAACAATATGTAATTGTATATGTGTTTTCCAGTGGTCTTAGGCGACCCCTGTCAAAGGGTTGTTCGACCCCCAAAGGGGTCTTGACCCACGGGTTGAGAACCGCTGGCCTAGACCAAGCATGTCAAACTCAAAGACTAACACAGACTGAATAAATGAGGCATGCGGCCTGTGGACAGCGAGTTTGACATGCTTGGTCTACTGTATCTCCCTCCACCCACCCTAGCTGTGAAATGCTGAGCTGCCACAAGGCTCAGCTCGAACACCCTGTGAAGCCTTCCCTGGTCTGGGCCACCTCACCCTGCCCTCTAGTCAATTACAATCCTCCTGTGTTGCTGCTGTACTGTGAGCTCCTCTCCTATGATATTTGACATTACGGCTCCTTTAAGGGAAAAACAATATTTCACAGCATTTTGTCTCCCCTGTGTCACTTAGTCTACTGGCATTCACATAGTAGGGCATTCGACAAATGAGATTAATTGGATTGTGTGCCTGATTATCTCTAAGGCCACTTTCTACCATTAAAAGGCCTTGGTTATGTGAGCCCCCACATCTTGTTTTTGCTCAATGGATAGAGCCAAACTGGACTGAAGAGTCCGGGTTCAAGTCCAGTCAAGGGCACACACCTAGGTTGTAGGCCCTGGTTGGGGCATGTGCGGGAAGCAACCAATCAATGTTTCTCTCTCATATTGATGTTTCCCTCTGTCTCCCCCCTCCCCTCCCTTCCACTCTCTCTAAAAATCAATGGAAAAATATCCTGGGGTAAAGATTATCAACAACAACAAAAAATGGTCTTGGTAATGTGAAATAAACCTAAGCCAAGTCTCTCTGTATGCACTAAAATTAAATAGAGCTGCAAGTGACAGAGGTTCCACCCCTATCCCATCCTCATCCTCTCCTCTCCACCCTCACCTCCCCACCCTCACGATAGTGGCTTAAACAAGATAGTCTATTTCTCTCATAAACAAAGTACAGGAGTGGGAGGTGCAGAACCAGCATGGCAGCTCCGCAGAGCCATCCAGAACTTGGCTTCTTCCAGCTCCCCACTCTGCATCCCTAGATTGTGACCCTCGTGGTCGCTAACAGCTTCTAGAAATCCAGCCATCACATACAAGTTTTGGCAGGAGTTCATTTCCAGGAACATGAGAAGAAGGCATGCCCTCTTTGCAGGAAATTTCCAAGAAGACCTATCCAAGCTTTTATTTCTATCTCATAGGCAAAACTTTGTTTCTTGGCCACACTGTCTGCAAGAGAAGTTGGGGATTATAGCCTTTGAACTGATTAGTAATGGGCCCTGTTAAAAGTGGGGAAAATAATACTTCCTAGGCAATTAGTAGTCTCAGCCACATTCTTAACGGTAACTTTAACAGTGAGAGGCCATTATCGTGCCAGGTCCAACACCCTCTTCTGGCCGTGTGGGGGAGAGGATTGGAGACAGTTAAGAGCAAAGAACTCCAGACAAAGTGCAACATACTCATCTTGCTTTTGGAATCTGAAAAGAGAAACCAGAAAATAACCATGGAAAAGCCTCTGGTAAACTCACTGGTCTAGTTTGTATTCAAAAAGAAACCACCCTGAAGAAGAAGGAGGGAGGGAGGGAGGGAGGGAGGGAGGGCTTTGGGCAGGCCAGCTGCACCCACCAGCGGG
>NW_006292604.1:2070445-2095208 GCF_000327345.1 Myotis davidii | reverse complement strand
CTGCTAGGAATCCTGTCTGAGTTTTAAATGTAATATCCAAATGAAACGGGAAACGTTTTTTGGATCATTTATTCTCCGCACAGGAAGGGAGGTGATTCTCGAAGCTGAATTTGACCCTGGTGCCGCGCCTTCAAGAGTGTTGTCGTTAACTTCTCAGAATATTTTACATATCACTTAGCATAGCATGGTCCCTAATAGTGCTTCCTTCCACACCTTCTGAAACCCACTGACTTTCCAGAGCATGAAGAGAGTCGAGGGCAAAGGCGCTAAAGCAGAGAGTTAAGTAGGAAGCATTGCATTGGCACGGTTAATAAAAAATTAAGGATTGCTGCGAGACACTTCAGGCAATGCTTAAACAAACCAGGAGATTGGGTAGTGTGAAAGCAGATGAAATTTAATTTGGTTAAGTGTAAAATAAGGCTCTTTGGGAAAAATAATCTAAACTTCTCATAATCTCTGATAGGTTCTGAACTCATAGTAAAATAATTTAAGAGTCATGGCTGATAACTTGGGGAAAATATCTGTCTGGTAGACAGCAGCAATTTCCAAAGCCAATAGGATGCTTCGGGGTGGGGGGTCGGTTGAAAGAAAAATAATATAGAAAATTTAAGATAACATATAAAACATTAGTGCTATTCTGTGTCCAGTTTTCGTTGTCGTAGGAGATATTAAATCCCAGAAAAGGGACTTGAAAATAGTTTAGAAAAGTAGTGTGACTTGGGATTTATATAAGCGTACTGATTTGGAAATTGGCATTTTGGAAGAAAGAAGAGCTATAATACAGAGAACAAGAATAGCAATGGAGAAAGGGACACTTCCTCCTTGGTTCCAGTGTCCTGTTATAAGAAAGGGCAGCACTCAGTGAATTTACATACCACAGCCCTGGCCGATATGGCTCAGTTGGTAGAAGTGTTGTCCAGGCACCTAAAGGTCTCAGGTTCGATTCCCGGTCAGGGCACATTCCTAGGTTTTGGGTTTGATCCCTGGCCCTGGTCAGGGCGCATGGGGGAGGCAACTGATTGATATTTCTTTCTCTCATTGATGTTTCTCTCTCTCTCTCTCTCTCTCTCCCTTCCCCTCTCTAAAAAGCAATGCAAATGTCCTTGGGTGGGGACTTAAATATATATATTACACAAGGATACAGTTGTCCCTCCATACCTGGGAGATTGGTTCTAGAACCTCTTTGGATACCAAAGTCCACAGATGCTCAATTCCCTTATATAAAATGGCATAGTATTTGCAGACAACCTATGTGCATCCTTATGTATACTTTAAATCATTCCTAGACTACTTATAATACCTAATACAATGTAAATGCTATGTAAATAATTGTTACACTGTATTGTTCAGGGAATAATGACAAGGAAAAAATGTCTATACTTGTTTAGTTCAGAGGCAACCTTTATAGGTCTAACTACAGTAGTACATGGCAGTAACAGCTTAACTTTTTTCCAAATATTTTTGCTCTGCAGTTGGTTGCATCCGTGGACGTGGAACCCGTAGATATGGAACCCGTGCATACAGAGGTCTGACTGTATAAGATGATCTCTAACCAGTGTTCCTCCAAGTAGTAGATTTCCCTATTCCAAGAGGGGACTTGTATTACATTAAGGGACACAGAATTCCATTAACATTTGTGTCTGTTCAGCTGAGCAGGAGGCAATGTAAGGAGATTCCCTGTGGGACACCGGACCAAATGGGGTACAAGATGGGGAAGGTCAGCTGAGTGCTGCTAGCAGCTGGTGAGAGCAAACTGAACCAAAAGGCTCAGCGGCCAAACCCAATTGAGTCATGTGCGTGTTTCTGCTACGTACGGAATATTTATTTGTCCTCCAGTTATGCTCTCATGATTCAGCGTTTCCGACAGCAGCAGTTGGCAGGGGTGCCTCTGGAAGGCAGAGGGTGTGTGGACTCTGCCGAAGGATGTCGCTGGACGGATGAGAAGCAGGGCTGGGAAGCAAGGCGAGAAACACATATCATTTCCCTGAAATCAATACATGGTGCTCTCTTTCTCCAGTGGACACTGTACTAGCATTAACCTGGCCCTTGACCCCACTTTAACCTCACCTCCTGAAACACATAATCCCGGGCCATTCATTTTTCAAATATAAATAACTGCCGAGCGGTGCTTCCCGCTGTGAACACAACCTGCCCGGCGAAGGCAGTGCAGTTGTATTGACAGATACGTCTGTTACCAGCTGACACCTTGGAGAACCGATTGATTGGCTCAAACAAAAATACAGAGATTTGTTCGAAGGGCCAAATAGGTCCTTCACAGCATTTCCTTGGTTCAAGATGTCAGTTCTGCCTTAAACACAGGAAGCTATGAGCAACTGCACTTCTGCAGATATTTTGCCAAGCGATAACAACCTACTTTCCACCTAGCCTAGCATCTGAGCTGAGATTTACGGAATCCACCCTTCTTAAGTTACATCAGCTAAAATGATGCCTGAAATCCCCTAAATACTGTGAACCTCTCCCCCTCCCCTCCACTGTTTCTCACATCCTTGAGCACATTAGGACCCAGCGCCCTGTATCTGTTTGCTGGGGCTGCCATGACAATGCACCACCGACTGGGTGGCCTAAACAGCAGGGATCCATTCCTTTACAATCCTGGAGACTGGATGTCCAAGATCAAGGTGTTGGCAGGGTTCGTTTCTTCTGAGAGCCTCTCTCCTTGGCGTGTAGATGCCCATCTTCTTTCAGTGTCTTCATATGATCTTCCCTCTGTGTGTGTGTCTTGTCCTAATCTCCTCTTCTTATAAAGACACCAGTCAGACTGGATTTAGGCCCACCTAGTGATTTCATTTAGCCTTAATGACCTCTAAAAGACCCTGTTACCAAATATAGTCACATTCTGAGGTGCGGGTGAGGGGGGCGTTAGGACTTCAACATATGAATTGGTGGGGGACACAGCACAGCCCATTTTACCACCATGACCTTAAAACTCAAGATTTACTCCCTTTCCCTGGTCCAGGTGGTAAGGACTAGAGTTGGAGTTATGTCCATTTTCTTATGTATGAGAAGCGTGCAAACCACAGGTTGTCCCCTGCTCACCTGTCAGTCAAGGACCTCGCTTAAAACACAGAGTAGTTCTAGGACCAAACCCCCTCAGTAGCATTTTAAATTCAGGAAGTCCATTTGCCTTGTCACAGGAAAAAAAGAAAGCATGGAGCTATGTGAATGAGGGGACAGTCTCACCATGCATCGCCCGGGGCGCTGGCAGCCATACTGTTCTTTCTGGGTAACATCCTTCCCAACCACGCTCCACAGCGCGGCACCAGCAAGCCGGCCCAGCAGCCACACGCAACCTGCTCTTGTCAGCGGGGACCACCATATTCCAAACAAAGATAAAACGCTGCGTTTACTGCCCAAGTCACTCAACAGGAACGCTCTGATCCCACGGCAAGCATCGCTTCCCGTTTCATTCCTCCTCGCGGCCTTGCCAGGGGAATTAGGAATACACTCTGCTGTCAGTTTTATTTTCTGCGCAGAGCCCTACTAAAATGAACTCTTTGCTATTTACATGTTAATATTGTCAACATGTAAATAGCAAAAACTCCATCCATGCCCTTGATATCAGGATCCTGCAGGGCCTGGGAGGGCCCCAGGGCTGAGGGCCAGGCTGCCGTTCAGACAGTGGATACCAGGGGCCCGTGGCTGTCAGTCAGGAAATCAGGTGTCGGTCCTGGCATCCTCAGCTCTTGTGTCCGCACCAGCCTCCTAAGCCTGTCCAGGACCTTTCTCTGGTGGCCGCAGAGAAACGGAGCAGGAGGGCCGTCCCCCGGTCCCCAGTTGAGAAGCTACCACTGACCATGAAACCAGATAATGACAGGACCGGGCTGCCTGTCACTACTTGAGCCAGTTAAGCAGAGACGGGGTTGAATCATGTATGAGCATTTATTCCAATAATGCCGGCAGTGCGGGAGAGCAGCAGGTCATCCAAGACAATCTGCTCTGCCTCCCCTGCCACCCCCCCGCCCCCGATAAACCAGCTGCTTATATTGAGTAGAAGGACAAAGATTACATGGGAAAGTAGGAATTATAGGCATAGGGAGGTAGGCAAGGTGTAATGGTTACAGGTTGCAGGCCATGCGGGCTCGGGGAGGTCACACAGGGGCGACACCTCCTGGACTCCATTGTTAAGGCAACAAGGTTTTTAGTCTTTCCATGATGATAGGCAGTTCTTGGAAAAGGAGAATGGACCGCATTCCGAGGTTAACTCCCACGTGCCAGGGAGCACAGCGCTCAGCCAGACCAGAATGTGCTTTCTCTAGTCAGAGCAGAGCAATCACAGTTAACGGAGCATGGTTAATATTTCTTATAACTATAGCTCGTCCCCACTATTCCATTTCTCCCTCCCACCCCGAACAACCAGAGGCAAAAGAAGGGGCTGCTGCCTTGGCCGAGTCACAGCCAAGGAAGGTCCAGGTGCCCTGTTTGTTGGTCTTTCAGAAGAATCGAGAAGAATACCACATCTAGGGACTAAACGGAAGAGGCGGGAATTTTATTTTCATTATTTTTTTAAATCCTCACCTAAGGCTGTGTTTTTATTGATTTTTTTATTATTTTTTTAAAGAGGGGAAGTGGGGGAGAAAGAGAGAGAAACACCGATGTATACAGGTGAGAAAGTGGACACAGGATCTTTAGTGACCCTGTGGTGACAAACTAGGATGACTCTGTGTGTCAACAGGGGTCTGAGCGGTGCCTGTGAGCATTTCTGGACCTCAGGAGCCAAGAGCCAGACTGGCACGTGGGAGTTTTCAAACAGGACATAAGGGCAGCGTTGCTAAGGTATTGGTAACCATTCTGCTGCACTTGACCACAGGAGATACACACACACACACACATGCTCACACACAGGAAAACATCCGTGTTCATACCATCGTAACCCCGGGCCACAGAGAAATGTCCCCAGCAAGGAGAAGTCAGTCGCACTAGGAAGAGAAGAGGGAAGGGGTGACAAAGGGCCCCAGAGCCCCCTAGGTAACCCCCGAGCCACCTCACCCTACTGCACTCGCTCACACTAAGTAGGCTCGTCCTGTCACTTGCCAGGATTGCTTGGAATGCCGCTGGAGATGCAAGACAGTTTTAGAAACAGGAAATTGGAAGTGTTCTGCTTAAAATACTTCAGACTGTGTGTGAGAGAGAAAGAGAGGGTCTGTGTGCCGATAAGAGCAGCGCTTGTGTGGACGCACCCAGGCAGGCTCAGGACAGCCGGGCGGGCATCAGGCCGGCCTGGCCTGGCCAACTCCTCTCCTCCACAAAGGCTCCCTTGTTTGCATAGCCATTTTCCTTGACTTTCAGAACCAAAGGTCTTTTCTTCTTCTCCTCCTCTTGCATCAGAGAAAGCTGCTGTGTGCAGATGCTCGGGAAAGTAAACATATGCATCTGAATACGTGTGGCTCCCCCACAGTCCGGAGCTGTTTGCTCCCCGCAGGTGGAGAAAGGAGAGCGGGCCTCCCTGACATGCTGGTTAGTCTGAAAACAGGCCGCTAAATGCATAATGAAGAGCCTCGGAGGAGTCAATCTGCATGTTAAAATGGTGTTCAGCAGCCCGGGCTGTCACACAACATAATTTGAAGATGAATGTGCACCCAGCCCGACGGCCAGTGGCTGACTGGCGGGGTCCTGGCTGTTGGGATTACCTGTCTGCTCTGTGGCAGCGGGGCTCTTGAGGGGGCCACACGTGAACCACTGCCCCCCCTCCCCCCGCAAATCTATGACAGGATAAATGGGCCCTCTCTAGGTCCTGCCCAGATTTGCATGTCAGACTGACGCCAGAGACAGTCTGAACTCGAGAGGTGCAGTTATTGATCCTAACAGAAGGGTATGAGGCTCCCAGCACGTGGGAGTGCGGGGCTGCAAGCAGCAACAAAGAGAAGTGTTCAGGCTGACACTCGGCAGCAGGAAAGCCAGTTCTGAGCAGCCGGGTGCCGCCAGGTATGGCCTGCCACGCAGCCTGTGTTGCAGCCGCTGCTGTCGCCGCTGCCGCCGCCACCACCACAGTTCACAGCCAGGAACAGCCTTCGCGTGAATGATGTGTAGACGCCACTTTTATCTCTGAACATTTGACAGCAATTAGGACCTGACTCCAGGGGCAGGACATCACACGAACACAGGAGCACTGGAGAAATGAGGTTAGGGCAGAGAAATGAGCCATCTGCCTGGTGAGGACTGTATCCTCCGGTGACATTTACATAGGAATGACAGGCAACACGTATCCATCTCTATTGTCCGGTGCTACAGCCAGACAGAGCACAGAACCGGCTTAAAAGGACCACGTGTTCTTTAAGGCCCCTCTACTTAGGGCGGCTGCATGTCTTTTTTTTTTCCATTCTAAATGCCTGATGGAGCTGCAGCTAAATGCCAAGCCCCGGGGAAGGATTCGAATTAGCTGGAGGTTTTATGCATTACTCCCTTCTTGAGGTTCCCAGGCACTGAAAATAGGCAGCCTAAAGCCGAATTTGGAGCATAGGAAAGAGCAGCAAATAAAACTGTGAAGGCCCTTCTTTGGATGTTGCAAATCCCCATCTGAAAACAGAAGGAGAAAATGCTTTTAAGTGAGGATTCCCACATTGAGCCCCAACACAGAGCTGCAGGGTTGACGGCAGAGGCCCCCCATTTAGAGTGAAGCCTCCCCCGCTGCTGCACGTTCCAGGCACATGCACCACTGGGCCCCAGCCACCACCTCCACAGTAGAGAGCGCAGCCTACAGGTGCCCCTGGCCAGGGCTTCGCCATTCACTACAGGCGATGGAGAAAGGGACAAGGTGCCCCGCCCTGCCTGAGAGCCCTGTGAACCTGGGAGAGCCTCCCAAGGAAGTGCTTGGTATATGGGCACGTGAGCGAACACTTTGGTCTCTGTGCCTACATGAACTATGAGTTTCACTTTGCCAAGTTGGCCAAAAAGCCAGCTATACTGTTCAAAAAATTAGGAGGCTGATATTTCAAAACTGATTTGACCAATCCTGATTTGTAGGTTTGGCTTCTAGTTCTAGCCTTAATTCTCAAGTCTCTCCTTTCCCTCTCCCTGCCACTTCGCCTCAAGTTACCTCAATGTTCATGGTCCGTGGTCCAATTCTCGCCAGCACCCAGCATCCCCCTCCAAAAGGCAGATTCAGCTTCTGCGGGACCCAGTGGATAATCATACATATTATCTACTCGAATGGCACAAATAGGGTGCTTGCACATGGGGGAAATGTTGCAAATAGGTTTCATCACTCTTAACATTTTATGCTATTCATTTCATTCAGTTGCCTTGACCTTAGGGTGCCAGATCTCTCCTCAAATTTTTGAGACAAGGCAGCGTCACTGTGAACAGAATAGCTGGCGTTAAAACCAGTGCCCGCGTGCTCCAGCTGTGACATAAACTTGGTTTGTGTGCAGTGTCGGAAGTAAAACCACGCTTCTCTGCCCTGCGGGAGGCGTGTCTTTCACCCCTTCTGCCTCCGTTTGCCCACCTGTGAAAGTAGAATAATAATGGCTAATCCTGATTGCCAGAGGCTAGTGCGAAGAGCCACATGGGTGTGCAGTGCAGATCATATGTACAAATATGCTCGAAGGAAAAGGCTCTAAATAAATTCAGTCTAGCAGTAGAATTGGGATTTGAGGGTTTACCAAACTCAGATGCCAGAAAGTTTACCAAATGTTAACACTTCAACCTTTCAAATATAGAACTCCCCGATTTTATGTCAATTTCTAGGTAAAAGGGCTTTCTCTTTCATTAGTCGCGCCCCCAGTGTTCAGCACCGGAGTTGTACGGCATAAATTCTGATCCAAGTCGGGAAGGGTGGGTTATGCTGCTCCGTGTTCTAGAGTGCTTTTGGGTTTTCTTCTGCAACTTTATTTTTGGAAGATGATGTACAACATCTTTGAAGGTAGTAAATAAATCAGGGATTTAACAATGCAAGCAGGGTGCAATGACATGCATTTGGGGTAAGAAACTAGTGGAATCGGTCATAGTGGCTGGGCTTGGGGGCAGCGGGTGTCGAAGCTATGATTTCAATGACTGTCCTTTCAGCAAAGGTGAATTATCAGAGCTTTTGTAAATTGTTGTCATCAGAGATGGGAGAGGCTTGCATAGCCACACAGAAGATAAAAGGCAATTTTGTCAAGGATCACTCGGGAGTTGCAATGAAAAAGGTGGCATATACAGGGTCAAGGTCTCCACGTGCCTTTTGCAGTTCGGTAGAATGAACACACACACAGTTTATGCCCCTATTGAAAGCCGGGAGGTTAGTTCAGAGTCTGTCCTTGGTTTGAGGTCCCTTACGCTGTGACCTGAGTCACAGATTCGTGGCGCCCACTTTCCAGGTGCATACACAGCCCCCAGAGAACTCCCCAACTTTAACAGACCCCTCCTCTCCTGCACCACAAAGGCAGCTGTGGTCTCAGAGTCTGTGAACAAAGAAGCAAGGGTCCTTGGCACCAAATGAGTCTTCTGGATCAGAGCTGCCTGATGGAACTTTCTGGAAAGTGAGAGACGTTCTCTATCTACAGTGCAGGACAGTAACCACTAGCCACATGGGACTCTGAGCACTTGAAAAGCGCTAGTGCAACTGAAGGACTGAGTTTTTTACTTTATTTTATGTAGATGTAAATAGTGGCTCTGCGTTGGACAGCACGCCTCTCAATTTTCACAGCCTTGGAAGTCAGAAGCAGTAGCACCTCGGCTGGCCGGGAGGCGCAAGAACAACAGAGTCCGCAGGTTGACAGAGAGCAGCACTTAGCACGCGTGACATATGGCTTGTGGCCTACAGAATAAACTAAGACTGATCGGTGACAGAGGGGGGAAGTCTTTCCCTGTTGGCCTCCCCTCCCCCACTCATTCTAATTGCAGAGAGTAGGGAAGGGACCTATGGAGTCGGGCCTGGTTATTGTCAAGCTCAATTTGCTATGACTTTTATTTCCCAATGAGCAGCCTGGCCAGCTGTGGCTGGAAATGAAATCACCAAAGCGGACAGTCCCTCACCCCTCCTCCAATTATTGATTTATATAGAACCCCTCCATGTTTCCATCTGTCATCATATCCTATGGTCATATGAGTCACTAGCAAATCCCAGAATACAAATATAGTCCAAGAATTACCTCTTGAAATGGACAGCAAGTATTAACTTGTATTTCTAAATTTGAGGAGATTTAACTGGCTTTTTCTCAAACATTTTAGAAACAGTGTTGAATGTAAAATATCAAGGCTACTGGCCTGTGTGGCCCAGTAGGTTGAGCAGCGTAGTCCCATGCACCAAAAGGATGCAGGTTTGATTCCCAGTTAGGGCACATGCCTGGGTTATGGGCTTGATCCCCAGTAGGGAGCATGCAAGCGGCAGCTGATTAATGTTTTACTCTCCCTTTGATGTTTCTTTCTCTCCCTTTACCTTCCTCTCTCTAAAAATCAATTTAAAATATTTTTTTTTAAAAAATCAGGGCTATCAGCCTTAAAGAACACAATTTAAATTGTGACCACTTGGAGGTTTGGAGGGATAGTGGAGGTCATAGTTATTTTTACAGCTAGGTTTCTAATTTTGTAGCAATTATTTTTAATTTCTATCAACCACCTGATGGTAACTCTTTGGGATTTTGAAATGAAGAACAACAAGGCCTACTAAAACACAGGCTAAAGTGAAGTCTATGGGTCAATCCATCGTGAACATTTATAGAATGATTGCCCTCAGCTCTTTGGGGAAATTAAGAGCAAAAATAAAATAAAAGCCATTGACCTCAGTTTTAAGGCCTTGGCTTACTAGCTGAGGTGATGGTTGGCTATTGCATGCAAGGCCTACAGAAATCTTAGTATCATGTCCTCCAGTGGTCCTTCCCATCCCTCCTTAGTCCAATTCTGAATCCAAGTAGGTCATCTGCAGGTAGATTTAGGGTGACCCACCACATTTCCTATGGGAACTTAAAACCACAGGGCCTTATAAATGTTATGGAGATAGAACTAGGGAGTAACTTTCAGGAAGAAGCAGGGAGCAGCTCTGCTTCTCATGACTCTGAAGAAGGAACAAAATAGAAACCTCAATTGATCCAGTTGATCCAACTCAATGGTTTTTAAGTGGGGTAGTGGGTCTTACATTTCCATCTTTTTTCTTCCACTGTGACTGCCCTCAGAGACACAAGGTCAGCCCTCTGTGCTTTTTCTCTTGCTCAGAGAAACCCTCTAAAATCCCCTGAACCTAGTAAAGATGAGGCCCCACCAAGTTTAACTCTTCTCTGGAACCTCAGTGTAGTAGGCAAGGCCCCCACTACCAAGGTACACACACCCGTGAATCTCTGAGCAAAACATCTAGTCCATTCATAACAGATTCTTTTTCTCATCTCCAGCTCTCTTGGAATAGCAAGAAACAACCTGCTTTTACAGTCATCCTGTTCTTTATTCAACCAATATTTATTGCATTACCCCAATGTGTCAGGGACCCGGTCAAGGCTGGAGGACACTATCATGAACAAGATACAGCTCCCACTCTCAGAGTGTACACTTCTGGCTGGAGAAGGCCTGGAGAGGTGACACTTGAACTGAGACCAGAATGACAAAAAGGAGACAGCCACATGAATTGCTAGGGCAAGAGCATTCCAGGCTAAAGGAGCAGCTGGTGCAAAGACGAACAAAGCTGGCTTGTTCAGAAACAGCAGAGAAAGTCCGTGTGGCTAAAGTGAGCAGCGTGGAGAGAGGGGTGGATGAGATGAGGACTACGCTGTGGGCAGGAGCCAGATGATGCAGGGCCTTAACGGCCATTGTAAGGAATATGAGCCTTATTCTAAGCACGATGGGACGGTTTGGATGGTGTTGAAAGAGGAGTAACATGGTCTGATTTATGCTCTAAAAAGCAGCTATATTATGGAGAATGGATTCAAGGACAAACAAGGATCCTCCTGGCTTGGGCTAGGAAGGTGGTAGTGGAGATTGAAAAGTGACCAGATTCAGACTTTCTTCTGGAGGTAGAGCTGACAAGGCGTGCTGAAGGATCGTGTTTGGGGTGGGCAGGGAAAGGAAGGAAATGCGAGTGAATGGTTCCGAGGACTTTTTACTTGGCCGACGGGCAGATGTTGGTATTGTTGACTGAAATAGGGAAGATTTCAGGAGTGTCAGGAGTCGGGGAAAAAGAACCAGAAATTCTGGACATGTTATGTCCAAGATCCGTATTAGCCCGCCTACAGTTTTGATTATCCTGTCTTTCCCCAAGTTCTTCCTTCTAACCAACTGAATATTCCCCTGCCTTTTACTGAAGCTGCTACTTCTCACCAGTCTCCCTTGCACATGGAGAAGAGTTAACCAGTGGCCTTCCAAAACCCTGCCTGTATTTAAATACAATCACCCTCTAACCTGTTTTCCTTTCAAGATAAACAACCCAATCCCTTTCATCTCACTTCGGAGGAGCTTTTCTCCTACCCCTTTAGTAGTGCCTATTGCTGACCTCAGGTCCTCACCGGTTTGCTCCATGTCATTTTGTCAATACCAGAACCAAGGTAGGACACAGAAGTCTGCTAATGGCCTACTGCCGGTAAGGAAACAAGGACTCTCTCCTGCCCTTCATATGTCACTGTTTTAACTTCCCCAGACAGTCCTTTTCTGCATGAATGCCTGGCTGATCCTTGGCGCACCTGTGATCTCTACCCCTTTGCTTCTATCTGTGTCCATGCCTTGCCACCCAATGTGTGTGCCTTTTATTTTGGGGGTGTAAGTGCTCCACTTTGCAAGGATCTGCTCTGGGCATATTTCCATCTGTTTATGTAGGAATCTTCCAAAGGCAGTTCAGGGCAAGACTTGCTCTACTTGAGAGCCTCTGTCAAAATGGCACCCCTGCAGCCCTGAGCTCTGCCCACAGTGGCCAGCAGCTTCGTTATTTCTCAGTTACCTATCAGTGTGCATCTTCAAAGTACTTCCTAATAGTTTATCATCTAAACTGCAGAGTCACTTCCTCAACCCCCTCACCACCACCACCACCAAAAAAAAGGTTGGAAAGAAAAACAAAAGCAGAGAGGGGGTATGTGAATTTTCTAGGGCCCTATATCAACACAGTGGTCACTTTAGATATGATCAGGTATCAAATATATCTCTTTGCACATGACAGCATATTACAGGTCTTGCTAGACAATGGCATCACTTCTGCAATAAAATATAGCAAAAATTAATATTCCGAAATAGCATTAGAGCAAAATACCATAAATTAACTGCAATTGATACCGAAGAACTGTTGATTTACAAAATAATCTTTTTTTTTTTCAACCTACGTGAATTGGAAAATTGTTTATGCAGATGCAGTTATCATTTGCCTTGAGTTAATACATTCAGATTTGGCATGCTATTGGGTGGAAAATATTTATGTAAGATTTTTATTGACCATAATAAGTTAAATGGCAGCGGTAGAGCAGAGCTTATTGTATTATACTTGGCTCCTCCCTTCTTTCCCGGAGATGGGGGAAGGTGCAGAGTCTTCTAACAGCTGCGAGGAGTGCCTTCAGTGTGAAAGAAAACAATCTTTTCTAAGCAGTTGGAACCATAAAATTCCTTAAACTAAGCTGAAGGTAACAGGCTTTTGAGGGAACCCTGCACACAGTGGAAAAAATAGCATGTCAAAGGGTATCCACCGTGCCTCTCACATAGTCAATAGATGATAACAACTAATTGACTTGATCACAGCTAATGCACAGAGAAGATATAAACAATAGCAGTTAAGCCAGGATGTGTTGGAAAATCAAATGCAAACCAGGAATCAAACAGAAATCAAACTGGAGGATTCTCTCCCCAGAACCTACTTTCCCTCCTTTGCTTTGCAGGCTCACAGCCCAAGGTTTAACCTGGGAGATTGTAAACTCCAGTTTCATTCCTCATCCTTAATTTAGCTAGACAGAGCTTTGAAATGGCAACTAAATTACCTTTCGGTGAAATCAAATCTTCCCTTCTAGCCTCAAGCAGAGAGGAGTCTAGACCACATGGCTGGCTAATGCGCCCATCAGCTGCTAGCACTCTCCTGGAGCCCAGAGAGGGTGCCCGCCATGAGAGGGTTACTCACGTCCTTTGTCCCCTGCAGTTTCTCCTGTGTGTGTGTGTGTGTGTGTGTGTGTTGGGGAGGGGGGGCGGTTACTCACATACAGTCTTTTCTCTTTGGACTGCCTGCCTAGCAGGAGGTTGCTTAGGGCAGTAAAATGTTTATTACCTGTTTATTGTGTGAGTAACTGCAGTCTAGGAGGAGAAAATATTTCCCAGTTTACCTAGGGCAATGAAAATAGGATTAAGAGTTCTGAGGGCTGAGGAAGGAGCAGTATAAAACCCAGAGAATCACCGACCATGCAGTCCTGAGAAGCCCCAGTTCCCCTGCGTTATCCTTTTATTCTAGTCATGGTGACTTTGCCTCTTATGCTCAGACCCGTGTAATTCACCATTATGGACTGGCTGGTGTTTTAAAAGTTTAAGTCGTCCCCAAAAGAGAGTTTGGCTCTCATCCCAGGTGGAGCTCTCCAACTGGACCCAAAGACAGGTCACCAACCTGATTAACGTTTACACACCCATTTATTTCTCTTCCCTCCAAAGGAAGTTGCAAACAGCTTAGTTTCCACCAATTTTGCAGTGTGAGGATTCAATAAAATATCACTTAATAGTTCAGGCCATCCTACAACTGCCATTTGCATTGAATTCGGTTATCATGGTTTAGATCAGTGATGCCGAACCTGTGACACGCGAACTCATTTTTTTGGTTGATTTTTCTTTGTTAAATGGCATTTAAATATATAAAATAAATATCAAAAATATAAATCTTTGTTTTACTATGGTTGCAAATATCAAAAAATTTCTATATGTGACATGGCACCAGAGTTAAGTTAGGGTTTTTCAAAATGCTGACACGCCGAGCTCAAAAGGTTCGCCATCACTGGTTTAGATCATTTATGTCTATGATTTAAAAAGTTACTACCATAAATCTGCAATTAGTCCTTAAACATAAATTCTTCCTGCTGTCCTCCTCTCCATTTTTTTTTTCTTTCTTAGAGGTCTTTCCATCTCGATTATTAATGGAGCAACACAAAATTTTAAATTTTGTTCATCCCTCACAAAAGCATACTTAGCCATGTCTGAATCAAAAATACTGGGTCCCCTAAAATACTGTCAACTCTTAGGGCTGCAGAATTGAGCCCTAATTACTTTTAGTGTCTTCTGGTATCTCTTTCTTTCTTTCTTTCTTTTAATATATTTTATTGATTTTTTTACACAGAGGAAGGGAGAGAGATAGAGAGTTAGAAACATCGATGAGAGAGAAACATCAATCAGCTGCCTCCTGCACATCTCCTGGGGATGTGCCCGCAACCCTGGTACATGCCCCTGACCGGAATCAAACCTGGGACCTTTCAGTCTGCAGGCCGACGCTCTATCCACTGAGCCAAACCGGTTTCGGCTGGTATCTCTTTCTTTCTTCCTTGCTGTCTTTCTTTCTCTCCTTTCGTCATCCTTTTGACAACTATGGATGTTATAACAAACATCTGTTTGAACTCCTACTATGTACCAACCACAGTGCTAGGCTGGCCAGGGATGGCTTGCTTCCCACCCTAACCTCTTGTTTTAGATTCCAAAACTTGAAAACGGTTTCAGAAGTAAAGTACACAGTAAGAAACAGTCCATAAATGTGACTTCACAGTGGTCCTGTTGTTTGTGATGTTTCATCAATGGACCATCTTTGCTGGGGCATCTTCTCAAAGTACCTGTTTCAGGTCTGAGGCCCAGAGCTGTCCAGGTGCCTGTGCACAGTCCACACACCGCGGACTGAAGTAGACGATTGTTAGTCACTTTATCAATGTGACCCGTGTAAATGATCTTAGCAGATACTCCAGGCTCCACAAATTCACCCCCCACTTTATCTGGACTGTTGGTGTGAGTAATTGGGGAAATTTCAGGATCTATTGTTTCTTTTGTTTTGCACAGGCCCGTCTTCTGTTCCTATGATCGCTGAGCCTTTGGTGATATGCTAACTGCTGCCCCACCCACTCCACCATCTGTCTTGGCATTATTTTTCTGTAGCAGCCATGATCCGTACACGCAGACTTCTTAGCCAGTGAAGAGTAAACTCGGGGGGGCTGTGGAGAACAGCTGAACCAGCCAGCACAGTCAGGCATCGACCCTCTTGAGAACTGTGACTCCCCGGTCCTCGAGGGGTGTCCTTTGCAGTGGAAGAACCTGAAGCATTGGGAGGAATTTAAGTTCTGTGGCCTGATGCGCACTAAGCTGATGGGTGAAAAGTCTCAACAGTCATTTCAGTGCCATCAGATGTCACCATGCGTGGGATGTGGAGACCACTGTGACGATGACAGACCCCTTTGCCTCTTATGTTTGTCCTTGTGAGCACAGCGTTGGCCAGTAAGTTTCAGAGCTGGAATTAAAGCTAAGAACCTCTAAGGACGCTGTTGGCTTCATCCTTAGCTTCTGAATTTCAGTTGTATAGACTGGTCTTCTTGTTTCTTTTATGAACTACCAGTAAGACGACCATGGTAGATCTCCCTCTAACAGGGAAGAAAAGGCCTTCGCTACCTGACATTTTATTTTTTATTTAGTCTTAAAGTGGCTGCACAGGGGGACCATTAGGAAGGACACTGTAAAAAGGGTTCCTTTGTGTTGTGAAAGCTCTGTCTATACAGGACCATCCGTCCATAAGATGAGGTCAGTCTAAGAAGTGCTCTGAGAAATGGCTTCGGTTCTTGGACCCATCACAGCACGCAGTTGGTCTGTACAATGGCCGCCCAAAACCTACCCCCACATAGAGCTGCTGCATAGAGGAGGCGCTGTGGCCCCTCTGTTCGCTAGATAGGCCGCCAGATCCATCACTGTCATTTTATAACCGAAGCTGTAACTTTGGGTGAAGACTTCATGAATAGAGAAAAGTTGGAAAAGATTCAGAGAACTCTCTAGAACAGTGGTTCTCAACCTTCCTAATGCCACGACCCTTTAATACAGTTCCTCATGTTGTGGTGACCCCCAACCATAAAATTATTTTCATTGCTACTTCATAACTAATTTTGCTACTGTTATGAATCGTAATGTAAATATCTGATATGCAGGATGTATTTTCATTGTTACAAATTGAACATAATTAAAGCATAGTGATTCATCACAAAAACAATATGTAATTATATATGTGTTTTCCGATGGTCTTAGGTGACCCCTGTGAAAGGGTCGTTTGACCCCCAAAGGGGTCGCGACCCACAGGTTGAGAACCGCTGCTCTAGAAGGAAGGTGTGGTGTGGGTCCTTCATGGGGGTCTTTGCATGAGGCATTCTTGCCACCCGATCCCCTGGAGAACTTTCTGAAACATACTGCCCCCTGCACTCACTAGTCCCTGCACAACCTCTGGGCAGCTTTCCCAACCAGCTTTCCTGCCCTAGTCCTGTCCACTCGCCTTTTTGACTGGCCGGTTCTGATTTACAAACAGACGCCGCAGCCATATCCTTCCAGAGAAACTTTCTCTTCTGCCACTTACTTCATTCTGTGGCAGTTTGTCAGGGGCAGAAGATGACGAGGGTCTTTGGAGTTCACCTCTGGGTTGAGGCTGTTGCGCTAATCCGAAAAGGAGGCCAGCAGCTGGCGGTTTCATTCTAGGGAAGAATCCAGAAAAGGAGGGTCGGATGTTTTATTTTTAGGAACAAAGAGCAACTTTCCAACTGAGTGCCTGCCTGGCCCTCTGACATCGGGATCCTATTCTATTTTGTTTCAACCCAACCCCCTCCAAGCTCTGGCCCCCTCCCTAATTCCACTCCTGAGGAGCCCGGGAGGAGCTGTTCGCAGGGACACAAGCAGAATAGTCCTTTTGAAAGAAAAAGTTTAAGTATTAAAGTGGGACGTCTCTCTTCCTTCCCCACTCTTTTCCCATCCATGGGAATGACTGTTGGGCTTCCACCCTTAGCCCATTTAAGGCAGAAGTGTCTGGGGGCGGGGCGGGGGGAGGGGGGTGGAGGAGCGGGGGAGGCTGGAACAAGAGCACCTGAGCATTTACCCATTCTGTTGTTGTGCCCTGAAGAAACAGCTGGGTGTGGCCGGCTACCTGGGGTGCCAAACCTTACTCTGTAATGGTTTATGGTTGTTTATTTAAGGAACCACAAGTTTTTTAAGGCATTCCCCTCACTGCCACTATCTTGGCACCTGCTGCTTAAAAAAAAAAAAAAATCATGCATGAAGCAAGTTGACCTCCATGTGCCTTACAAAACAACCCGTGATAATCTTTTTATGGGATAATAGGACACATGATGGACCAGGGGGAAATACACAACACCTTGCCCTTGTTCAGCACATAATAAGTGCTCAATAAAATGTAATTCTTTGTTGATTGAAAAGATTATAGACTTCTAACTAAGAGTTTTCCAAATAAGTTTTTAAAAAGCTAGGATAGGATTTAAAATTTTTAAGCATCTCACTCCCTTTGCCACTTACAGTATGCGCCAAAAAAAAATACCTGGATGTGAAGGAGGCCACCTTTAAAATATTTTAGAGGCTGAGACTATAATTATTACGTGGAAACACTTTAAGCCTTTGCGGCATTTCTTTAGCTTTGCACTTTCAAGCCCAGGAAGGCCGAAATCAGGGTAACTGGATGCCATTTTACAAAATGTTAAAACTCCAATTACACTCCCTTTCCTTTTTTGTTTTAAAGACTATTTAGCAGCATTATAGACCGTGTGGGAGAGGCGAGAGAAGCATTCACAATCCCACATCCTAACAAAACAAGTGATTTCCCTTTTTAATATTCCCTTCCAGATTTCGACAATATGCTTGCATATTTTTTTATGTGCATCACAGTTACCGCCATGGTGAACATATAATATTTTATCAGATTTAGCTGTAATATGTAAGACAGATGAGAGGGAGAAGAAAACCAAAGGAAATAAATAACAACCACCTCAATTAAATGACGGCCAAACAGCAGCTCTCAGCGGAGCTGCCTGGGAGAAGGAGGGTGTCTCGCGTCCTCCCAGCCAGAACTAACCAGTCTGGGACCCGGCCCACGGCAGGCGCTGCGATGACCCAGCAACCGTTCATATCAAGGCTGGGCCCGCATCTGCCTGGGTCCCTGCTTCCCAATGATCCCGGGCCCAACTCTGCTTGGTGAGCTGCCCGGAGGAGGAGCTACTGGAGAGAGAGCCTAGCCAGGGATGACGGCGATGAGCCCAGTTGAGATGGAAAGCAAGCCGGCTTCCTATAGCCCCCGCTGCTCTGGACTGGGGTGCGAGCACTGCTCTTACCTGCTTGGGGTGGCACCATCCCATCAGAGAGGACCCAGGCCAGCAGTCTGCGAGCACAGCACTGTCTAACAGGAGAGGTTGCTGTCCTTCCCGGGCCACCAGCACCATGCCCAGGAACAGAGCAAGGGCTTCATCAGGCTTCCGGCTTCACAGTCACAGGCTGCTTTTGTGTGGATTATTAGCTCCTTCCGTCTCCACAACAACCTCAGGGGGTCGTCAGGGCCGGGTTTGCTAGCGTCACATCACACGAAAGGGAAACTCAGACTTGGAGAGCTGGGGCAGCGTCCTAGGTCGCAGAATGCAGGGGACCTTGTTCTCGGATCCCCGGGCCATTCTAGAAAGGACTGCACTGTCCGGTGGCATGTGATCGCACACACTGGCCCTTGTCCGTGCTCAGGCAAGCAGCTTTGCCAGACCGGAGCCACTCGGAAGTGGGGACCTTTCCCGCCGGGCATTAGTGAGCAGGGCGTGGGGCGGCTGGTAAGGGAGTCCAGCAGAACGATGTTTAAAAATAAATGGCTCCTGACCAAGTGGGGAAAGGTTTGCTTGTCAGCAGCGTTGCTCGTCAGGACCACAGATCTAGGTATGCACCGTCTTTTTGACGCTCCCATTTCTGGCTCATGTTATTAAAAAATAATACATTGATGACCGCTACCTCGGTGGACTCGGCATAGGGAAGCTATTTATTTTTGAAAAGTGGCAAAGGCAGGAAATTACTTCCTTCACTTTGGCATGGTTTCTGACACACTTTGGGAATCTCTCTCTCCTCCTCCCCCGTTCCTTTGTAGGTTTAGAGGAGGAGTCTACGGATTCAGTATTATTTTAGCATCAGCAACGCTTCCACTTGGGCTATTTTTAGCGTGTCAGGTGCCCGCTGCCTGCCATGAACTTGGTACACGCAAGTGTTTCATTCAGCGGCCTCTCCCGTTTGAAGGGGAGCCTGTTCCAGCCTCTGACCACCATAGCTCCGCTTTTGCAGCTGCTCGTAAATTTCTGAACCTGCAGAGATATCTTTAGCTGCGACTTGAGAAATTTCCTGTGGAGCGGCAAGAGGCGGGCCTGCGAGCACACTGAGGCTAAATATACCTCCTCGGTCCACCCTCGGCCACACAAACGGGCAGCAGCAGCAGCAGCAGGGTATTTTAAATCCAGGGCTGAACAGCCTTTCTCCAATTAATTAGGCAATATTATTTATTTTGGTAATTGAAGTCAAATTCCACCTGCCCCTGAGCTCTTCACACCGAGGCTTCGTTTCCTCTTCCAATTCAAGATCCAACCAGATGCCCAGGTACAGGGACCTGTATCGGGCATGTTTTAATCCCAGGCACCTATTAACGTCATACTTCTACTCGGTTAAACAGATGGCGCCCCGCAGCCCACTCAGGCCAGGGCCTTCCCCATCCTCTCAGAACCCAGACTCTTCCTCAGCTTTACCTGGGATCTTAGGCATTTGCAGGGACGGGGAGAGAAGGATTTTCTTTAGGGAATGTGTCCTTTGGGGACTTGACAAAGGAAAAGAATGTTGAATTCTTTCCAGGCCTGGAAGGTGGCCTGTGGCAGGAGAACCCTCCTCTCTGGAGTTAAATTCCTGTCCATGCGATGCATTGACCTTGTTACCAGACCCTAAATGGCTAAACTGATAAGTCCTTGGATTCTCAGAGAAAGTTCTGTTCCCCCTGAATTTTCGGAACCAGTAATATACATCCACACCGAATGCCGCTGGTCAGTTTCCCTGTAACCAAGATCAGCCAATCCTGGGCCATGCACCGGCCAGGAGGACACCACGCAGAGAGAAGTCCGAGAAAGCCATGTGAGGAAGCCTGGCATTTGCCCTTAGAACACCAAATATGCACCCCCACACCTGTCCTCCTCAGGGAGGCTATGGAATTGCACCTGGCCTCACCCCCGCGACTACACTCATGTTGGAAGGTTGTTAGGGTAAGATCTGCAGGTGGTTGTTTATTCCCTCCAGTTTTCCACTCACCTCTTCTCCAAGGTTCCCTTTGGGGGCACAAGTTTCCGCTGTCAGTCCAGTGGTGGAGCCTTATCTGACACTTGTATGCTCGTGCCAGGAGGCCAGTAAAGATGAGCCCCAGGGCCCCCTTCGAGGCACCCAGTCTCGACTCCCTCCTTCACATGTCGTTCTGTGGTTTCTGATACTGAATATTTCTGTAATGCTCTGTGCCTTGAGGATTTCTTTTGGGTGCTGTTATTGTTTGCCAAACACCATTACTCATCAAAATTTATTTAGCAGGGGCAACCACAGAAGCAAAGGTGTAAGCAGTGGGCTTACAAAACCTACAAGACAGGAGAACAAGAAATACAAATGAATAATAATAGCCATAGCTCTCCCTTATTAGCGCTTACTAGGGCCGGGTGCTGCTCTGAGCAAGATATATACAGCAACTCAGAGAAGTCCCACAACATCCTACGAAGTTGCATCCTTTCTGTTCGCAATCTTTCTTTTAATGGAAGCATACAATATTTATTGGGTACCTACTATGTTCCAGGCACTGGCCTAGGGCAATAGGGATGTAGCAGTGAATGACATAGACAAGGTGTCTACCCTTTTGGAGCAGAGCAGACAATGGTAATGAAGAAAATGTCTGGTAATGAAGAAAACAAGGAAGGGCAGGGACCGGCTGGGATTCTGCAGCTTGAGCAAGAGTCATAGTGTGAGTCAGTGCATGTGGCGTGCAGACCCTTAGTAACCAGCCCACGTGGGGCTCTCTGGGCCCACACCCCTTCCGGTTTCTGCAGCCCCTTCTCCTGACCCACACTCCACACTTCACAGTCCAGGCACCTGAGATGACCACAGGGGCTGTTTCTTACCCCTGTTCCTTTGTTCACATTGGGATTGTCCCTGTGCCTCTGATGCTTTCCTTAACCAATCTCCATGTTGATTGCCATCACTGCACTTGCACAGGGATCTGGTTAGGGGGCTGTTCTCACTGGCCTGGGTGCTCCAGGGCTCACACTGGATCTGTCTTTGTTGCCCCTGTCAAGTGGTAGCACAGACCCTGACCCACAGATGCTACCAGTGAATGCTTGTTAGATGACTGAACATCTCTGCGTGAAAACGTGCCTTCTCCTGCCCTAGTGGAAAAGGTCGGGGATCAAGACTCTCCATTTGACCTAATAGTAGTGAAGGGGACCAAGGGAGCCTGACGGGTGGAGCAGTAGAGGCTGTTACTGCTGAAATAGGAAGGGAGGAGGAGGGGCAGTGTGGTGCAGACCTCTCCAGCTCCCCAAGGGACACCCACCCAGACTCTCTGAACAGTTGCAATGACCGAGAACTGGAGGCTTCCTCAAGCATCTGTTCCTCTGTCACGTCTACTGAAACGTTCTCCCTTTTGTTAAGCAAACTCTGCTGCAGAGTGTTAAAGACCCGTCCTTTAGAACAACAGAATAGTGTGACTCTCCTCTCCACCTTCACCCTTCCAGTATCTGAAAAGCGTTACCGTGACCCATGTTGGGTTCACTTTTCCTTACCAAATAATTCCGGTTCCTTCCGCTATTTCTCACTATCATGTCACACACCTGGGCTCCCTCCAGCTCTTGATGTCTCTTTTAAAACATGACATCCAGAGCTGGACAGTATTCGAGATGACTTCTGATCAGGTGGACTCTAACAGTGCAATTTCTTTCCTGAACCTACAGCTTAAATTGGATTTCACTTGTTTTATGGCCTCGTCACTGTGTCAGTTCTTACTGCACATGTAGGCAATGAAACTCCTTGGTGTTCTGCATACAGTGAACTCTTGTCAGCCACACGCAATAATTATAATAATAGCAGGTACTAGTCATTGAGCCCGCCTGTGCCCATGAGCCAACCTAATGATTGTACCATCAGTATCTTAAAATCTCCCATCTACACTGAGTGAGGTTGACTGAGTTGCCCAAAGTGCTGGGATTTGAACCCACAGACTGCCTGAGTCCAGGCCCACGTTCTCTTTACCCCACTGCCCTCCTTCCCAACTTGAACTTGAGCAGCTTATTTTTCCACCTAAATTCTAGGCTTATCACTATTAAGTGTGGTCTAAGTTCTTACTGAACTCCCAGCATCTCAGAGATGCCATCGCAGAGCTTTTAGCTCATCTTTTCAGGTTTCTATCATCACATCTGCTGCCTTCATCAAGGAGAGTGCCTTCTCTCTCCCCACCAGAGAGTGCTCTCCAGGTTGACACCCGCTGGGCGCCATTAGGCCCAGACTTTCCATCAGCTTCTTACCTAGCAACTTGCTTTTGAATTCCTGCACCTTTTTTCTACTTTATCCAAAGTTATCACGAGAGAGTTTGTGGGAAAAACAAATGTCATACTGGTTTGAAATATGTCATTTACGTAGCATTCCTCCACTCTAGCAGATTAACAGCATTAAGGAATAATGCAAACGGTGGCCTCCTTATTTTACATATTTTCATAAATTCTGTGCTTAATCTTTGGTCCTAAAACTGCCAGGAATCAATATCATGTCCACCATTACCCTCTGTGTGAAAGTGAGCTATTGCCCTGGCTCTAGGCCTCATTATTTATTCTAGCCTCCCATTATTCATTCATCCATTCTCAACATCAACAATGTGCCCACGACCACAGATGCAAAAGGGTTGTTTTGTATCTTAAATCATTTTCCTTTTCCCCAAACATTAAAATAATGCATACTTCTTATGAAAATATGGAAAGTACAAATATAGGTAGAGAAAGCACAAAACACCATTGTCTAGTAATCTTAAAGATCACCTCTGACATCTACTAATTCTTTGTATAATCTAGAAGGCCTAGCTGCTAAAGTCATTTATCACCAAGACGGAGGGTTTGTTTCCCACACCTACAGCAAAAGCTACAATCTAACATCAGCTAGAAAATTAGTGAGAGAAATACTGGTTCAGGAGAGGAGGAAGGCTGGGCCCCTGAGCAAAGGTGGGATGGATTGTGGAGGGGAGGGTGATGCGATCCCTCGCTGTGTGAACCCCCAGGATAGCCAGGTCTGTTTTGTTTAGTCCTTTTGTTGTTGTTGTCGTTCGTGTAGAATTTTGCAGGTAATTTATTAAAAGAATGTTCAATTTACACTAACGTGTTTTGTCATTGGAAGGTATTGTGGAAAATGGAGGTGCTGTGTTCTGTTCAGTTCCGTAGTGTGGTGATATTCAAGACAGCACTGGTATTTCCCTACCCTCTTGGTGTTGTTTCCCCTGAGGAATTACTGGTCTGCTCTTCTGCTGTGGTTTTCTCTTTCTGTCATAAATGTTGTGCCCCATACTATCCAGCTTGAGAGTTTTATCTGGACACATTTCTCTCTCCCCCTCAAATGTCAGTTTGAACATCAGGGATTAGGAGACAAGTCATCTGGGCAGAAAGATTCCTTCTGGGTGACTGTGATATGTTGGACATCTGTCTCCAGACACATTATGTTCATTTTGGAACCAATCTCTCAATCAATCAGTGTGATTTTTCACAGCTGGATGGATGGACAAACATCTAACAAAATGTCTTGTAAATTTTCATCCAGAAGTTCAGGTACGGTGCTGCCCAGAGGTCCCTTCCAGCTCAGTGATTCTTTGAATGTATGATTGATATTTTGGAAACAGGGCTATCACTTTGTATATTTGTGATGTATCAGTGACTGCTGATCTTCCTGAAATTCAGTGTGGTCCAGGGAAATGAGGGAGAAATGACTTGTCTAGAGGAATTTAGGGAAGAGACAAGCTAGTCACCAGGTCGCATAGGGAAAAATGTGTGAAAGCCTATTTGGGGAAAGTTGTCGATGGAAAACAAGAGGGAATTAAGAGAGGGCCAGGAGAAGTGTTGATAACCTACAGAGCATTATCCTACAGTTGAACCTGGCAGAGAAGGACAAAGGAAAACTGAAGTAACCACTACATCAAGAACTTGACCCCAGAAGGCAACAGAAGGTCATACCGACCAACAGAGGGACAGAGGTTTCAGAAACAGATCAAATGATGTGCCTGGTATCAAGTGAACAGCTGGGCATTCATCCGTCTCAGTGCCCACCTCTGCAAACACAGATAGGTATCAGCTGTAGTAGCCACATCATAAAATGTTATCAAGAAAACTTTAAAGGTATATTCAGGTTCTGCAGTGACTCCTCAGTCCTTTTCCGTAGCCATGTGAACACAGGTCACACCTGCCAGGTAGGAAGGCACACCTTCTCTCTCCTTCTCTTCCGTGGCTGCTGGGAACTATAACTTGGATAGAAGCCTCAAGAAAAGCAGAGGGAGGAGAACCAAGATGGCGGCATAGGTTAACGCCGGAGTTTGCCGCCTCGAACAACCATTTCAAAAGTGAAACTAAAAGACGGAAGGGACATCATCCAGAACCACAGGAACGGTGGCTGAGTGGAAGTCCTACAACTAGGAGGAAAGAGTAACGCATTCGGACACTCAGAGGAGGCGCAGTGCTGAAGGCAAATTCTGAGGTGCGGAGTGCGCGGTTGGCGTTTTCAATCGGGAGGGAGTCGCAGACTCTGAGCTCCAGATCCGGGAGAGGCTTTAGGGGCACAGACTCAAACGGGAGAAGCAGGACTGTCTGGT
>NW_006292604.1:2062639-2070082 GCF_000327345.1 Myotis davidii | reverse complement strand
CATCATAAAATGTTATCAAGAAAACTTTAAAGGTATATTCAGGTTCTGCAGTGACTCCTCAGTCCTTTTCCGTAGCCATGTGAACACAGGTCACACCTGCCAGGTAGGAAGGCAACCTTCTCTCTCCTTCTCTTCCGTGGCTGCTGGGAACTATAACTTGGATAGAAGCCTCAAGAAAAGCAGACGGCTCTCCCCAAAGCAAACAAACAAAACATCAACTTGTGGAGGGGTCAGGTGGGAATTTAGGACGGTTAAGTGAAGCAACCAGCCACAGACCCGTTTTCTGTCACTCATTCATTCACTCACGCATTCCTTGAGTCCAGCTGTGTGACAAGCACTGCAAGAGGCAAGTGAGTTACAAAAGCAAAGGCTGGCAAGAGTCTCACAACCTTACAGGGGAGATGGACGGGTTAGCACCCAATTGTAATGCAGGCGATCAGAAGGCCAGGGGAGAAAAAGCAGAGGGTGGTTTGGATGCTCTGAGAGGAGGCAAACAGCCAATGATGACAGGGAGCACTTCCTGGGTGTGGTATTAGAGTTCAGTGTTGAAGGGTGAGTAGAAGGAGTTAGCCAGGTGAAGAATGAAGAAGGAGGGAGGGTTGGAGGCAGAGGAAGTGGGGGACAGCAAGACACATGCCACCAAATAAAAGTAATTTGGTAAAGCCAGGAGCATGGGGGCTAGGGTGAGGGCAGTCAACAGACAGGACTGGAGAGGAAGGTCACGAACTATGCTCTGCTAAGGAATGTGGTTTCCACCCTGCATGTAGTTGAGGCGGGTGAAGGGTTAAAGAGTATAAGCATCATCAGTCTTATGACTGGTGGCTGGAGGGTGTATGGAGGGCAACAAGAGAGAAAAATGGAGACCCTGTGCGGAGACTCATCGTCATCCAAGGGAAGTGTTGATGACTTGGACCAATGCAATACCAGGTGGGATGGTATTAAGGAGGTAACAGTGACCAGCTTTTCTACTGGATTAGATCTAAAGAATGAAAGGGAAAGGAAGAGTCTCAAATGACCCCCTGGCTCAGACATCAAGCTAGCAAGATGGCAGCAGCACTTTCAGAGGCGTGCAATTGAGGCTGGAGTGAAGTGGTAAGGGCCCATAGGAGAGCTGATTTCATTCTGGTTGCACTGAGTATCTGTTGGATATGAGAATTTGCTTCCAAGCTGCCGTTGATGGGAACTGTTCTGCTGTGAGACTTCATCATGCGTTCATGTCAGGTCCTGCCACTAGAGCCAGATACTGAAGCAAAACCTAGGGGAAAGGGCAGGGAATTTTGCTTTTGCAAAACCTGGACGTCTCCTTGGGGAATTATTCTAACGTTGGTTCTTGAGAATATTGTGTGCTAGCATTCATAGTAACAACTGTTTTACCGGTGCCACGCTCTCAGGCACTGACCTGCTCTAGAGCAAAGAGTTGCAGGTGGGGGAGGGGAGGGAGAAGTGTCCAAAGAGCTGTTTGTGCTGGCAGGAACCTAAACAGCTTAGCACAGCCTAAGTGCTAAAGCACATCCAAGTCATTTCCAGGAATATTTTATTACCGACTTCTCCAAGGCAGCTTCCCTCTGAGGACAAAGTTAGCTTGTGTATCAGGGGTTATTTAAGATGTAGACTTTGAGCACTTCACTCCAGGTATAGTTCTTGGGGTATTCAATGAGAATACTGAGAGACAATATTTTAAGACTATCTTCCTCTCTTCAGCCATATGTGATTCTGTTACATAGACCAACGTACTGCTGGCTTTTGTTTGTATGTCTTGGGGGGCATAATAAAAATCTCTTCAAAATTAGAGATCCAGGAGGCATCCTGGTTTTGCAAAGCTGTAGTAATTAAAACAGTATGGTTTGGCATAAAAACAGACACACAGATCAATGGAACAGAATGGACAGCCTAGAAATAAACCCACATCTATATGGTCAATTAATGTGTGACAAAGGAGTCAAGAATATACAATGGGGAAAGTACAGTCCCTTTCATAAATGGTGTTGGGAAAACTGAACGTCCTCATGCAAAAGAATGGAGCTGACCACTAATGTACCCCACACACAAAAATTAACTCAAATGGATTAAAGGCTTGAACATAAGTCCTGGAGCCATAAGCTTCTAAAAGTATTATTCAGCCATAAAAAAGAATGAAATCTTGCTATTTACGACAACATGGGACCTCAAGGACATTATGCTAAGTGAATGAAGCCAGACAGAGAAAGACAACTATCACATGATCTCTTTTATATATGGAATCTAAGGGAAAAAAATAAAACTAGATACAGAGAACAGATTGTGGTTTCAAGAGACAGGGACTAGGAGGTGGGAGAAATGGGTGAATTGTTTGTTTGTTTGTTTGTTTGCTTAGTTTAAATAAATTAAATAAAAATTATTTTTTTTAAATTAGAGATCATTTCATTCAACACCATGAAACTCTTTAAAGTGACTAACCGTTACCAATGCACATCATATTTTTCAAAACCCTCAACTTTTTTCATGAGAGAGGTGTTATTTTTAAAACATACTAAACAGCTAATAAATTGGAATTAGAAGGTTCAAAGTAGCATTATTCTACAGACAACCTACATGCTTCAATAGTCTGCACAGCGTTGCTTTTATCATCTATTATGTACAGCTTTTCTAATTAATTGTGTAGATGAACAAATAACTTTTAAGCTAACTTTCCATTTCCCATTCTCACACTTAGATCTCTTCTCCTCAGACCACTGAGGATTTTCTAACATAAGGTCTGCAGAGCTAGAAATTTAATTTCAAACTTGCAAAAACTGTTCTCAAGCTTTGGACCCCACAGTGTCCATTACATAAATTGAATCAGAAATTACAGAATTAGTGTTTTGGGTTTTTTCCTGTTTTAACTATTGCCATATTCTGATGCACTGCATAAAATTCAGACAACCAGGAATTTTTGTAGACCTTCTCAGCCTCCAGTAGTTTAATCAGCAGAGCTACTCAGTGTCTCTTTGTCATGTGCGTCAATATTCAATGGATATGGACATGCAAAGCTCGCTTTCTTCTTTTGCTGTTGTTGTAAACCATGTATACAACCAAAAAAGTAATTCGAAACCCTGAATCAGGTCAATTGCCATGGGAACAGAGCAGCGGATGCTAACTTGCTGGCAGTTACCTTTGATCCACGATGCTAAGTTAGTGTGAGGGCCAAGCCAAATAACAAAAGCAGGCTATCCCCAGTGTTAGTCCAGGCGCTTTTCATTCCCAGAGCCTACAGGTGTTCTCCTGGCATAAGGCTGTTGAAATATGGAACAGCAAACCAGCTGCCATTCATAAGAACTGGTGCTAGCCAGCTGGCCAAGCCAGCTACAGGACTAAGAACGTGCCCTTTCACTGTGGGACACGGGGCCTTGCCGCTGCGGAGACAGCTGGAGAATCTCAGGTGACAGCCCTTGGGAGCAGTGTTTGGGGCACTCAGGCATTCCCCGCCCTGAAGAGGTAGGGCAGGAGACATCTGCTGTCAGCATGCTGTTCAGGAAAGCAAAGACCGACCATAGCTTTGGGTAGAGGACAAGAAACAGAAAAGCTTGGATGAGTATATGCTATAAGTTAATCTTATTTGCAGCATCTTCCATTGTATGCCCTAGAAAGGAAACGTGAAGAATCCTAATTGCACAGGGCCAGTGGTCATCTTTTAAAATTAAATCTGAAGTGTAGAGCCAAGACCCTTGTATATTCCTGATGGGAGTGTAAATATAGGTTAAATCTTTCCAGAAGGCAATTTGGAAATATGTTCCAAAACAGGAGCCTTAAAAATATTCATGGTCTTTGACACAGAACTTCTACTTGTAGGAAGTTATCCCAAGGGAGTAATCAGGCATGCACAAAGGTCTATGTACCAGAGTACTCACTTCAGCATGAAGTAAAACGGTGGAAAATTGAAAAGGAATTAAATGCCCCACAATAGACAGCTAGTTAAATAAATGAAAACACATCAATACAGTGGAATAATGTTATCCGTATTTTATTTGACTGAATACTTTGGAAAGAATTTTACCAAATGATTCCCATTTTGCAGTCATGAGTACCAGTGACTTTGCTTTTTGGTTTTACATTTTTCCGTGTGGTCGAGAAGAAAAAAATTATAAGGAACTAAAAGAGCATGTTTACATCTCAAAATTTAAAAACCACCCATAGTCCTGGCCGGTGTTGCTCAGTGGTTAGAGCGTCAGCCTGAAAGGTCTCGGGTTTGATTCCTAGTCAAGGGCACATACCTGGGTTGCAGATCGAGCCAAGGCCCCGGTGGAGTGCATGTGGGAGGCAACCAATTGATACGTCTCTCTCACGTAGATGTCTTTCTCTCTCTCTCTCTCTCCCCCCCTCCCTCCTTCCCTCCCTCTCTACTTCCTTCCCTCCCTCCCACTATCTCTAAAAATCTATAGAAAAAATATCCTCGGGCAAGGATTAACAAACAAATAATAAAATACAATAAAACATCCATAATATAAAACAACTTTGTTTTGCATGTTTATATTTTTCACATTCTACACGTGTTAAGTTTTAACACAGTTGCAGTCATAGGACATGTGACATTTAATATTCTGCTTTTCAACTAACATTATAGTTCTATAACATACTGTATATAATTTTTATTCATAACTTTATAACATCACAAACACATGAATGCCTAATCACACACTGGGTACTATTAACTCGGCCTTGGGTGAGGAGGGTTTTCCTTAGCTCGCACCCCCTGCCCCCATCCCCACCAGGGACAGACTTAATCCTTCTCTCATCTCCATTTCACTCCCTACATAATTCATCTCTCTCCTCAGGTAGGAGTTAGTTACCAGTGGGCCGGCCAGCACTGTGTATCATTGTAGCCACAGTGGCCAGCAGGCACCAGGCACATACGTAACACTTGCTCATAAAAGCGGACATCTGAGAGGGAGAGATGGACCAATGGACAGACAGAAAAGGAGAATGGGGTAGGATTTGAGGATTTAAGAGTAAGCCTTGCGAACTTACTCATTCTGACCTCAGCCCCAAGGAAGTACACAGGTAAGGAGCATAAAAGGTCTGCAGTTGCCCTAATGCCAATGTCCCCTCTCTAGTCATTTTGTAAAATCATAGTTTATTTTCACAGTAAGTTTTAGACCCTGGGTTTTAAAGGCCTGTTTATAGAAGTTCTCTTCCCAGCTTCTAAAACTCGCCTGTAACTGTTTGGTCAGGACTTTTCTCATTAAGCACGTGTCACATTCCTTCCCAAATCTGTATCCATACCCATCATGGCAGTTAAGATGCTCCCAGCAAAAGAAAGAAAGAAAAGAACAAAGAAGGGCAGGCTGCTTCGTGGGTGCAGGCTTTCTGTTTGGAATGATGGGAAAGTTCTAGAAGTGACTGCTGGTTACACAACTGTGTGAATGTACTTAAAGCCCCCGAATTATACATTTTAAATAATTAAAATAATAAATTGTGTGCTTTTATCAGGAAGAAGGAAGAAAAGAAGGAAAAGGGAAATTGAGTCATGTGGGGCGTAGTCTTTCTATAATTCTGTTTTTTATTAGTTGAACCCTTTCCTGCACAAGATTCAAGACTGCTATAAGTCTATTGGAAGACAGGAAGAATAAATCCCTCTGTTTTTGTATTGTATCCTATTACCTTGACCTAGCAGATAAGGCCAAAAAAAATCACCCAGCCTACAAACACTTTGCCATCCCGTTCTCTTTCTTCCTTTCAGATCTTCCTGGTATCACCACCAGGAAGTTGATGGCCACAGCGTTAGCAGCCTGGAGAACGATGGCTAGGAATGTAGAGGCTCATTTTTTTCCCCTTAAATTATTGCCTGCCCCCAGCTTTTTTTCTTCTGGAGTCACACTAAAATCATTTCGGCACCACTCCTATGTTTATTCCAGTGGCCATGTTACTTCTTATCTGTACACATGCTCTCATTGGGAGAAATGTGTGCGATGCTATAATGGTAACGATTTTTCTGAGCTACATCATTTTGAAAAATACAGAAGGCGTTTGTGCTAAGTCTGGCTCTAAATGAAGCCATGAGAGGGCAGCCCTGGCTTCCCAGGTTTCCCATGACCCACCACACTGTCCCCAGCCGCCCTCACCTGGTTCCGGAGAAGCGTGGCCATGGTTACTCACCCCTGTTCAGGGTGGGCCGTGAGCACGGAGAGAGCATGGCTAGGTCCAGGGCAGATGCCACCCACGGGCAGAGGCGTGACCACCACTCTGGTCCTACTGCTTGTACAGGAGCCGAAATACCATGTTTCCTTGAGCGTGAGATACACATTTTGAGATCTCTGAAGTCAAAAATCATGCATGCATCTTAGAGTTGATGAAAGACAACATATTAGGGAGAACCTGAAGATAGCAGTCTATACCATTTTGTTGAAATCCCCGCCTGCAAGGAACATTAGAATTGGAGTGTCCCAAGGGAGAGAAGGTGAGTCTATGTCAGAGTCAGACGGGCTACCGAGCTCTGCTGGGGCCTTGCCCACAGTGGTCATAAATGCAGGCCAGGCCTCCTTCTACACGGGCTCCTGGAGGTCTCTGCTTGAATGTGAACCTTTCTTTATCAGACAGGCTCAGGAACCTGCCAGACAGGCACTGCAAGAAGTAAGAATGGATCCTTTGTGGATTAGAGGTCAAAGATGTCATTGGAACTCTGTGACTTGCTGCAGGCAAAGCTGTGACCTGGGCTGGTATTGGGTGTTTTGTGTGTGTGTGTTTTTTTCCAGCATCCTCTCCCTCCCTCCCTCCTCCCTCCCTCTCTCCAGGCACAACGTCCTGTCCCCTGGCTCCCTGGGGTCCACCAAATATGCCCATCCTGTGTACCTCCCCTTAGAACCCAAGGACTCTCTAGGGTGAGGGGCTGTGTGGATTAGGACCACGCTAGGCAGTATGTTACGTATGATAGCATCTCCTAGAAAAGCTGAGCCCATGTATGAGAACTGAGACGGTGGCATATGGGAGAGAGACTTTTAAGAGGCACGATGTTATCTGGCATATCATACCTGTGGGTAACTACCCACCCCACCTGCACTAAAGACTCGTCCTTTGCCTACTCCTGCTGCCAGACCCAGAGTTGGAGCCTGAGGATGCAGGGCTGATTTGCAGATCTGAACATGTTTCGTGTGGGGAATGGAATGATTCGCTCTTGGGAGACATCTTGCCAGCTGTCCCAGAGGGCGTGGGCATTTCTGCTCATATGGCCTACAAAGGGGATCATTTTCAACTGAGGCCAAAATCAGGTTGTGAAAGCAAATAGCCCTCTGCCCAAACCGCCTCCCACCTCCCTTTAAAAATGGGGGCAGGAGAGGGGATCAGTAGTGATGAGACTTGAGGATGGGAAATGCCCAGATGAAAGTGCATGGAGAGAGCATGAAATTCCAAATACAGTGGTCTTAAACCGTTTTTAGGTAAAACCTAATAATAAGTTATCTGAGCCTAAAGAGAGCCCATACCTCTGTGGCT
>NW_006292604.1:2047951-2062412 GCF_000327345.1 Myotis davidii | reverse complement strand
CTCCCCTCCCCAGGCTGCACCAGGGAAGAATCAGCATTAAGGTCAGGCAGAGTGAACAATGGCAGAGTGAATTCCAGTGGGTCAGGTTTCGTCATGGGATGAGATATGGTTTAGATACAGCTCCATCTGTAACTCAGATTCAAAGAGGATTTAAGGCTTAATATCTCCAAGGAACAAAGGGGGAGAAAACACAAAACTGCACCAAAGGCCATTCCGTGAGACCGCCTGGTTCGCATTTAATGCAGCGGCGGCAGAGGCGGAGGGTCTGCAGGAGCACAGGTGCCCGCCGCCTGGAAGGCCTCTCTGTCCTTCCCTCTGAATCAGTTGATTTTCTTGGGCGTGGAGCGTGACCCACCGAGAGCGCCTGTGTTAAGTTCCTAAAGCTTCTGATGCCACCTAGGAAGGGGCTAGGGAATCGGCACCCTCCCTCCCTCTCTTCTGTAACTATGGAACTACCCAGGGCATCTTAACCCTCCCTTCCCCTTCACTTGGCATTGAAACGTCAGGTGGGCAATGTGCTGCCTTCAACTTGGGGGGCTGGACCCTTGCAAATGAACCCCAAAGCATTCTGCCATTCAGTTCCCTGTGTTTTTCACGGCTGTGTCTGGCATCCTATCGGCACTTCAGGTTACAATCAAAGTCATTATCACTCTAGTGACCTACATAATCTATCCATGTCCAAGAAACGACAGCGGGTCCTCGACAACTCTTCCCCTATTCTTAACCTGATTTCCAGTAACATGAAACCCACTTTATTTCGGGGAGGGCACATTTTGATTCAAGTCCACTATGGGGGAGAGGGACAGAGATCATGGGAAGGTGCTGATGGAAAATAACTGTAAACTCATGACTGCGTTGCTCAGAACTCTGTATCGCATAGTGAGAGCTCCAGTCGGCACCACACTGGAGTGGCAACCTCACCAATTAGCATTGCCGCTGTGGGCCTGTGAATTGCGCGTGAAAACAGAATTTGTTTAGAAGTACTCATGCAAATAGTGCGACACGAACGTGGCCTCCGTGTCAAGTCCTTCCCGTGTCCTGACAGACTCATGTCTTTGCAGATTTCTCTGACCGGTGCCCCCTTGACAGTTCCCAGAGCTCATAAGCCAAAGGAAACAGCTCCTGTTGCCATGAGCACTGTGTCTGCAGCGAGGTTTACGAGTTGTTCCTGCCGTTGCGTTTTGCCGGGAAAAAAAAATCACATTTTCACTTGGATCTGCAAGAACACAGATTAAGAAGGGAACATATGCAAATATCTATGCTAATGCCACCAAACCTATAACTTGGCCCCATGGTGCCCGTGTTGCCATTTCTCTGAGTGAAAACTTTTCTCCCATGTTAGCATTAATGTATGTGTCTCATGTTTTAAAAATCTGCAATAATGAAAAAAAAACCTTGAAGGCAAAAGTGTTAGGACAAATATGAACTGTGCCCTTTTTTATGTCATCAGGATATATAGTATCTTTGTAAATATAATAAGGATACATTTATAAAACATTCATTGTTTTCCCCCAATTTGAAGAAATTCCTGGTCTTTTTTGAGGAAGAAAATATTTGTTCCATTGAAGCTCTGTTTAGAACTGTTGATGGATTGTTTTGTTTATTTGTTGTTGTTGGCAGTTTGGGGGGCCCAGGAGGGGAGGAGGAGGTGCCCTCTGGCATTTCAAGGGCTCAGGCAGCCACAGATCATGCCCACACTCTGCCTGCCAGTGATGCATGATCGAGGGGGCCCACACGCAAAGGGGGGCCTAAGACAGGCTGGTCCGCAGGCCAGCAAAACAAAGCCGATGAATTTGCAGGCCTGGGGAAGGGCTGCCGGGCGCATAGCATATCCGGTCAGGTTGAGACCCTCGTTCTCTTTCACCAGCCCTTCCACGATCCAAAACCTAGGAAGCAGCCACTTGAAATTGCTGAACTTTCCAAAGTTAGTTGCATTCGGACTAAAAGAAAAATGGGACATTTCACCTTCTTTAGCACTGACCTATCCCTGGGTTGTATACCGGAAACTAATGCATTATTATATGTTAACTTTACTTGAAAATAAATTTAAAAGGAAATTTCACCCCAATAGCATTTTTGTACTTTACGTCTCCACCCCAAAAAATGTATACATGTCCGGCCAGCATGGCTCAGTGGTTGAGCATCAACCTCTGAACCAGGAGGTCACGGTTCAATGTCCAATCAAGGCACATACCAGGGTTGTGGGCTCAGTCCCCAGTGGGGGTGTGAAGGAGGCAGCCGATCAATGGTTTTCTCTTATCATTGATGCTTCTCTCTCCCTCTCTCTCTCTCTCTTTCTCTCCCTCTCTTTCTCTCTCTCCCCTCTCCTCTCTGAAATCAATAAAAATATATATTTTTTAAGATGTACAGACAACAGAAAGCACGGCTTAGAATGTCTCCATGCCAAGCTTCCCCATGCTTTTGGGGACGGGGATGGGGGGTCTGCCCACCAGGGTCTGTTCTGGGACTTGCCCAGCCTGATTCTTCTCCAGCTGCATCCTGCCCCCCAGTTTCAGTCATTCCCATGTGTCCTTGTGCCCCCTCCTCTCCCATTGTGGTCTGTGTTTGCTGTTCAGTCCCAGACATTCTTAATCCATTGGGTTCCTGATCTGACTTCCACTCCTCTCAGCTTCCAGCCCTCCTCCTGGCTCTCAAGTCCTGAGTGCCTCTGTTTTGAGGGGTGGGACTATTGCTCCGAAACCCTTAAAGGGAAAGTGATAGGCAGCGCAACACATGGTGACCAGCACTGGGAACCCCAACTAGGAAGTGTCTCCTCTTATGGCCCGAGCGCCCTAGCCCTCAACTCCCAAGGACTCTCCGTTAGCCGCCCCCCCCCCACAAGGCAAAGGGATAGAGGCGCTGTGATGGAGCGCAGGTGAGAGAGGGAAGCCAATGTCCCCACAGTGTCACTGAGGTTCCTTTTCCCAGCCCCGCTTCAGAACCCACTCTGCCTGTGCCTTCCTGCGTCTCCTGATAGGTTCCAGTGATACAATCACGTGTGCAAGGAACAAAGATCCTACAGGACTCCCCCCACCCCTCCACCACCACCACCACCCCCACCACCGCCACCGAACTCATCCTCTAACTAAAGGGATGCAGATGCTTAAAGGAAAACTCCCTGTGCCCTCCTCCCTCCATCGCCCAAACTCCCAAATCACATTTCCTTTCTCGGAGTGCAGAGAGCGTGGGTTACGTTTTAAGGGCTTAAATGGATTTTTTTCCCCTGAACCTACCAACTTCTTTCAGATTATCAGGAATCTAGAAAATATGATATTTAAGTTCTGAGTTCCCTGCACATTTTGAAGGCAGGGTCTCCCTCCGTGCTCACCCCCTCTGCATCTCCCTAGACCCGGGCTCACCTGGCTGAAAGCTGCACAGACTCAGGGGGCCTGGAATACAGGCCCCTAAGGAGTTGCTGGCCCCCGGCCACTGAGTCCCATTGGAACGGGTGGCCCGGATTCCTTCAGATGACCCGCCGACGAGAGCTGGCCTCACCTAGGACAGCGGCCACCACCACCCCCACCCCTGTGTTCCCTGGGCTTTTTATTGCCTTTACTCGGTCAAGGGAAGGAAGGCAGTCTGTCTCTTCTACTTGTTTAATAAAAGAAAACATAATCATAGTTTGACACATTACTCTTGGTGGATGCACAGGAAAAATAACCTATATATCAGAGAAGGAGAGAGGAGCGGAGGGGGAGGCAGAAGAAAAATGCATTGGCTGCCTGCAGAGGTCCAGTATCTGACATCAGAGAAAAACCCATAGCAACAGGGCTCGGAGACGGATGGGGCGGTCTGCAGCCCTCCCTCAGGTGCGAAGACAGAGCAAGTAGGTGAGGCCGTCCATTTCCCCGAGCCGTGGGAATGGCAGCGTGAGGTGGACCCGAGCGCCTGCTTCTTCTCCACGTTGTCTCCCTAAAAGGTAGGAAGGGCTTCAAAGAGGAGATTTTTCATTTGTTTAGAGAAACACACATGTTTTTCCCCTGGAACCGCCACCCTCTTCTTTCATCCTGAATTTCCGGTGGCCTGACTGTGGTGATGAACTATTTTGTTAGAAATTCGTTTTACTACCATCTCTAGTTCACATTTAAAAGATGAATGGGATAAATGCAACATGAACTGTCTTATGAAAATATCACGCCACTTCTGATGCAAACAAGATTTTCCATGAAGCCCAAGAGTGATTTTTCTGACTTTAAAAAGTCCAAAATGGAGCTTCGACCACTAACTACGCCTGGGAAATACTTAGTTATCACTTTGTTGTGAATGTGACGTGTCCTGAAAACCCTTTAATTGGGCCACCACCTAACTTTCCTTAGTCTTTGTCAGATCCTCTTGAAAAAAGTTCAGTGAAACATGGAGCAGGAAGTAGAAAGTTGGGGGGGATGTTAGAAGCACAAAAAATGAAAAGGTTTCCTCTCAAAGTAGTTTTAGTCATATTTCCTGTTATTGTTTGGCATCTTCTCTTCATCCCCAGGCTGTATTGTTAGGGCTCTAAAAATAGTCAACGTATACCCCTACTATACCACTCCCAGTCTAAAGTCTGGTGGTAAGTTTAAAATGCTACTTATATTAAATTTACATGTAAATAAACTCAGTTTTTTAAAGCAGGGAAGACAAGGAAAACTGGAACTATTTATACTGATTTTTGAGGAGGGGTTAACATCCCTGCCAGATTTCTGGTAGCCCGTGAGGGCAACATGAAAATCACAGAAACTAGAAGTGAGCAGGAGGAGATGGGGACCGCTGGTCTAGCACATGGCCCCAGACATATGTTGCATACAAAATAAAGGTGTGTGAATTCTTATTCTGGCCAAAATATACCTTGCAGTTACATTTGACTCTTGACTCTTAAATTCCCACAGTCAGGAACCTAGTCTCGGCCAGCCCTTCACCTCCTGGCTGGATTACCCCAATCCTGCCTCACTCTACCTGACACCAGCCGAATCTCATGAAAAGGAATGCTTTCATCCTTTTATTTCCTTTCAGAGTCTTTACTGTGGCTCCCTGCCTGTTGGTCAGGTCAGATGTCTGAGCCTGCATTCAGACCTGTCCGTGGTCAGACCCGCCCTGTGAAGCTTGTCCCCCACCCACCTCAGCATACTCCTCCGCACGGGCCCTTGGGACACCACCTCCCTCCTTGGGGCTGGCTGCTCCTGCCTTCTCCTTCCACTCACATCCAAACCTCACTGCCATCCAGGCCTCTTCCATGCAGCTCTTCCCAGACAGAATTAGAGAGCGTCAGGGCTTGGGAGGACTTGGCGAGCACCTGGGCTGGCGTCCTCATTTTATGAAGCCAGAGGTGTTCAGTGAACGGCCCCAGGTCACACGATCCCTAGAATCCATCTGTTCCATGTCCCTCTTTCTACTGTGTAGTCCTGCCCGTCCCAGCTCTGACCAGGCTGGCTTCATGGAAGTCCTGGGGCACCAGCCAGAGAGCATGCCAGTGCCACCCTTGACAGGCCGGGATCATCCCCCAGCTTTTCAATGAGGGGAAACCTTGTCTCTCCACTGTTTTGCTTTTGTTTTTTTAATCCTCACCTGAGGATATGATTTCGTTGATTTGGGAGGGAAACATCGGTCAGTGTACCAGGGACCAAACCCACAATCTGGTTGTGTGCCCTGGCCAGGAACTGAACCTGTTGACCTCTCAGTGTATGGTGTATGATTCAACCAACTGAGCCTCACCAGCCAGGCTCCTCTGGGTTTTTAATATCCACCCAGGACCAAGTCCTTGGCCGCTCTTCTCCAAGACCTCAACCACAACACCCGCCAGTGTGCTGGGGTGCTGGAGCCCTGAGGGACTCCCTGAGCCATCGAAGCTTTTTAAAAAGGGGGTGTATATCTGAACTGAAGGAAAGCTTTCATGGCAAATTATACGTTCTGCACCTTGGCTGATGTGGCTCAGTTGAAGTGGTGCATTTGATGCTTGGTCAGGGCACATGCTCAGGCTGCAGGCTTGATCCCCGGTCAGGGTGTATGTGGGAGCCCACCAATCAGTGTCTGTCTCTCTCTCTCTCTTCCTCTCTCTAAAAACAATTTTAAAAAATTTTTAATTATACATTCTGCAAATAATGTTCTAGTGCTCAAATTTCAGGTGGAAGGCTGTGTGTATGTTTTTCCGGTGACAGGTGCATTTTCAGCCATGGAGTAATAGTATCTTACTCTGCACATTAAATCAAAGCAAAGTTGTAAACACAGCCCATATGCACGGATTTTTGTATTCTATTAAGCAAGCCAGTTGTTTGCTTGTTTGGTTGGTTTGTTTGTTTGTTTGTTTGTCTCACCTGTGGCTGAATATTTTCTAAGAAAAATCAATTCTAAGACCTGGAGAATGAAACTGAAAATGCCAGGAAGGGCTGTGCAGTACTGTAAGCCTCCAGTGACAGGCATAAGGCTCCGTGTTCTTAAACCAGTTCCCTACGCTTCTATTGGGTTAGCAGCCTTGGCGATTTATTGTACTAACCTAGGCACCCTTCCTTCACTGGGTCCCTTAGCAGAATGTGAATCCTACCCAGGGTGTGTGCACCTCATGGCAGGATACATTGAGGCTCTGTCCCCAAGAAACCTGTGGGCGGTGCTGACAGTGACCGAGGCCCACTGCAGCCCCAGATATCTCCACAGTGATGGTGGCGAGGCTGTGTGCTGTGGGGGTGGCCCCTCCGCATCATGAGACGTCTCTCAGCACACTGTAAATGAATGTCCACTCCCTGGGGGCTGACACCAACTGAGGGGGACCCAGTGACTTCTCTCCTTGGGAACTCTCAACAACTACATCAAAACAGGGATGAAAGAATGGCCTTCTCAGCCTCTTTAACATGCTTCTAGCCATGAATCACTGGGCCTTGTTCAAAAGTGACCTTCAGCAAAAACTACACCTGAGAACCCAAAGCAAATGCAGAAGGGACTCTCACTCTCTCGGGCTTTCCCGTGTCACATAATGGGGACCTGAGACAGACTTAAAGTTCCATTTACAGGTTCCTGTCCCCGCCTCCCCCTCCTCCGCAGGTTTCTAGCCTTTCGTATCTAATGTCAGCTTTCAGAAAAGGTTTGGTTGCCTTGGGAAGGATTTCACCCATGCGATTGAGACACTGTCTATTCTTAAGGTAGGGGAGGATGAAGAGGGGAAGAAACACAAGGGCACAAGCAGAGTAATTAGTGGGACCAGGTACAGGAGACTGTGTATATTGGAGAGACGGTGGGAAGGTAAGGAAGACAGGAACGCTGCTCCTCAGCGCTGCAGACGCTTTCTCCGGTTGATAAATACCCTAAGCGGCAGGTGAGCGCTCTCTGTCCTGCTCCAGCATCCATCAGCCCGACCTCCTGCTCGGATTGTAACCTCCTCCGAGCACTCAACGCTGAGAGAAGTGGTCATTGTGAGCGCTTTTAAAGGAGGCGAGCGGTCCGAGGTGGGGAGCGTGTCCGAGTCACGTGGACGTTGTCAGGGAGCTCGCCCAGATCCAGGAAGCATAAGAAGGGGGTGTTAGGTCAGCTAGCTAGGGGAAAATTAGCACAAGAAGCTTTGGGAGGAAGTGGGGAAAGGTGGGCATTTGAGGTGCTGGCATGGTAAGGAGGTCAGACTTGGTTTTAGCTTCTGTTAGAAAGTAGTGGGAAATTGGTGGTACATCCCAGATATTTAAGCAAAAATATTTATGCTTTTAGAGGGGTATTTGGCATATCACCCCCATCTTAGAAGGCCCATATCCCTGTTGTCAATAGGAGGGGAGTTAGTCCTCCCTGAAATGAAAGCTTCCCTCAGTTTTACCTTCGTTCTAGGGTCTGGTTCCATATGCAGCCATCCACCTAATGTTTATCCTCAGCAAAGGGCTTGTAAATGGGTATTTTCCTTCTTAAGGCTGAGGAGCTGATTTGAGCATTAAGAAAGAACAAAATATGAACTGAAGCTATAGGCCCCACAAAAGGTTTCTGGTTTCCTCATTATTATTAATATTGGCGATAACAAGAGCCAGCATCTCTGAGCACGTGCTGTGTGCTGAGCACTGTGGAAGCATTCTACCTGACAGAAGTGCAGGTTAAAGGGGCGAAAAGTGTGAGACTGGGGAGAGGATGACTTCTGATTGCTTCCTGATTCTTTATCAGGTTGGTCTGTGTGTGTGTGTGTGTGTCTGAGTGTGTGTGAGTGTGTGTGTGTGTGTCGTCTGTGGTCATAATTTCTACTATGACTGAAGATATGCTAACACACTGTTTTGAACACTTTAAAGATAAATTTTAAAACAACAAAAAAAGTTACTGTGCGGTGAGGGCAAACATTTCATGGTGCTTATTGCTTAATTCGTGAGTAATGCATATATACTGGAAAATCTTAAGTGTCTGCAAATCAGACACATATATAATGGCTCCACTTATAAAAATAGTTTTGAGGTTGTTGGTGTTATTGTCCCATAACTGATTTCTATGAGAGTGTGAGTGTGTGTTAGTGAGTGTGTGTTTGTGAGTGTGTGTGTGTGTGTGTGTGTGTCTGAGTGTGTGTGAGTGTGTGTGTGTGTCTGAGTGTGTGTTAGTGAGTATGTGTGTGTGAGTGAGTGTGTGTGTGTGTGTGTGTGTGTTGTCAGGTGCTGTGTTCACGGCAGCGCCAGTGCAGCCCAGGGACCTCTCTGAAGTCCGTGGTTCTTTTAGGACCATTTTTATCCCAGTTTGTCCCCAAATCTTCTCAAGGGTAGCAGAGGACCTGGGCCCCGTCTGCTTTTTGAAGCTACCAGGCAGATTTAGAAAATGAACAAATGCCAATAAAAAAAAGAGATTAATGTTACAATACAGTGTCATTGTACCCTTTGCAAGATAAACATGGGACTTACAATATTAACCATAATGGACTTGGTCTGGTCTTGGAACAGGGCACAACTTAAAGCTGTAAATTAGAATGTATCTTTCAATCCTATCAGCGTTTCTCCGTGACTCTATGTAAAACCTTGTTTGAAGAACATGTCTAAAAATTTAAACTCAAGGATGTTTCTGATGTGAGGTCCAGGGTCTGATGGACCCCCATCCCCACCCACCCTGACCCTCTGTGAGCCCCTCTCCTAGACTCACTTCCTCTAAGAATCTGGGTTCTCAGTCAAAATCTCTAAATATGTAAAGTTCCAATCCAGATTTCTTGTTATTTCTTTTTCTCCTGCTTTCTTATGCCCTCCCGGATTCCTGGGCCCTCACACCACCCCCCACCACTGCTGCCTGATCTGCTCTCAGGACTGTGGGGGGCTCAGCCCTCCTCTCTGAGCCTTGGTGGGATCACACCGAGGTGGCCCACAGACGGGTAGGTTCCGTAGTCAGAAACCAGGTCAGAAAGTCAGCAAAGCAGGCTGACATGGACCCCCACCCCCTCTGAAAGCATCATCTGCTAGGAGGGGAGAGCAGGGGGCCGAGAGTAAGCAGCTTCGTAGAAAAGCCTCTTCCCAGGCAGCCAGTGCCCTCGGCCCCCAGCCACCTGCCCAGGCTGCGGAGAGGATGGCAATGATGGAGGAGGCGCCCTTGGGCTCCGACTTTCCTTCCTTTCGTCCTGTCTTGTAGAGGTTGCAACAGAGAGCTCCACTTGGTAGTGTGGTGGGCTCGTGTCTATAAATGGAAACATTGGCCTGGCTCCCAGTATAACACAAGATAGGCCTCTGCATCCGTTATGTAATCTTCGCTGTGATGACTTCATCAGAGGGGGCGGGGAAGCGATAAAAGAGAAAGGCACGATTTGGGGGAACAGTAGCTTGGGAGAAACTCTTCCCAGCAGCTGGGCTGAAGACAGCCGAGACGCCTCCTGGTTTTTAAATCAAGGAAAGAAAGGCAGCAAGCAGATGGGGGAAAACCCAATTCTTGCAGCCGCTGGCAAACCACTTGCAGTCCATGTGTCCTGACAGCGGCCACTGGGATGTGGGCAGATGCCGCCCCACCTCTGAGGGCAGGTCTGGCAGCCCCTGGGGCTGGGGTTTTCCTACACCCCTGCGGGGAAGGCAGCCTGTGCAGATGAGTGATGGTTTTCACTGGTTCCTGAGTTCTTCCACGCTAAGGGTTGGGCTGGTTCCGGCCACGCTGTGGTTTCCAGCCTAGACTTGGAGAGAAAAAACACAGAAGGCAAGGTGGTGGGGCAAAGGGCAGCCTGCCTGGGCGGACCGGAGAATTCTTGGACTATGGTCATGCCCTTCAGGGCCACCTCTGGGACTTGGGAGTTGTTGGGGGAAGTAGTGAAAAGGTGGCCTAGTTTCTGAACCTGTAGCCAAACTCAGTTGGTTCAGGTCTTGAAATCTCCAGAGAACTGCATGTAAGGATGTCTGTTGCACACTCCAGAGCCTAAGTGGGCTCAGGTGGAAACAGTCCCAGTCCCAGACACAACCAGGACCCTTTTGAAACCAATAGGCTCCATTCCATGACTGTTTAGACTAAGTGCTCTTAATGAGGTTTGGGTTTTTGTTGGGTTTATTTGGGGGGAAGATAAGTTATTGTGTAATGAATCCTCTAAATGTTGGCCATTTAAGTTGTTCTTGATTTTTTTGCTAGTCTAAGTCATTCAAGCTAGTCAGGATATATCTTTGCACAAAGCTGTGAATATGTCCATGAGATGAGTCCTTAGAAATGGAATTCCAGGGTTTGATGTATTCAAGTCTTTGGTCACTCTATCCCTCTGCTCTAGAAGCCAGTCCCCTCTTGTCCCTCTGAGCCATGAAGCATCCCTTCCTCTGAGAGCCTTCAATCCCTCCCCAGCACAGAAGTGCTTCTACCACCGGGTCCCTATGCTCTGCTGTCTCCTTAGCCCAAGGTGTGGCTTGTGCCTCCTCCTCTGCAAAGAAGCCATTGGCTGCTCAGGAACTAGCAAATAAGCAAATAGGCCCTTTATCCTTCCTTCCTTCCTTCCTTTTGGCAATTTAAAGCCTTTATTGTTTTAGAGCACACATTTTTTAAGTAATTATTTAAATTAATATGTTCATAAAAGAAAAACTGAAAGAGGATAACAATAAAAATCGCTTGTAATCCTTGTCTAACTTGATTATTTTATGACGACTGATTTAGAAACTGCTTTTTTTCTCCTCTTAACTATATGTTGTAAGCTTTTTTTTCTACGTGATTAGATAGTCTGAGAAGGCGTGATTTTATTGGCTGCCTAGTACTCATGGTATGGATGGAACATCATTTATTTAATCAGGCTCCTATTGTTGCACACTATTGAACTTTTAACCAATTTAGAGTTGCTTTGGTAGAGGAATTAACCGCAGCAACAGAATCCAAAGGGCTCTATAATTTACGTCAAAGGCAGAGGAAAAGCATACCTCTCCAAGCTGTTCTGCCACTGAAGGGACCAAGAGTAACTTTGTTCAAAGCACTGGTGAGGACAAATGGTATTTTTGTTGTTTCTACCCCCAAGACAGTCCTTGAAAGCCTGGCCTTCCTGTGGCTGATGGCACTCTCACAGCTTGCACTGGCCTTCCTGTGGCCGATGGCACTCTCACAGCTTGCACTGGCCTTCCTGTGGCTGATGGCACTCTCACAGCTTGCACTGGCCTGCCAACTTTAACCCTCTCTTCTTCTGCAGAGGCTACATTCAGCAGCTCAAAGAAGCAGTCCATTGTAGGGCCATCTTTTTTCTCCTCCCCAGGCATACATGTTGCTGGGATAGGCTAGCATTCACCATAGCCAATTCGTCAGCTCCATTCAGCAAATGTCTCTTCTGTTGCAACTGTGCTAAATCTTAGAAAACATTAAAAAAAAAAAAAAAACTACAGACCTTGCACAAATTAACCTATGAGAAAACTGTCATTTGTAAGCATTTGTAAAGTTGGAACTTTATACCTTTCTTACATTATTTTGTAAGAAACAATCATGTATATACCATGATCATAAGCATGGAAAATATATTATTGCATTGGGGCTAAGCAAGGCTGGGAGTAAATACAAAAACATCAAAATATTAACATGGTTGCCTTTGAGCATTAAAAATGAATGTTGCCTTTTCTTTCTTTATACTTTCATGCAAAGTTTTCAAATTTTTCCAGTGATCAGGGGGGAAATCAGCAAAACATGCACTTTTTAAACGATTAATGTCTAGATAGGAACTCCATTCTGCTCACTGAAGCCTAGAAAAAAAAGCAAGTTTCAAGTCTTAGTCCTGATTGTCTTAGGAGCGCCCCTAGAACTAGAAACATGACACTTCCCTCACCCCGACTTTCCAGAGCTGCATGTTCAAGAGGCTATAGCAACAACAGTAATAACAGCAAGCGATGTGTTATGGTCAGGGTGGCCCAGTCGCTTGATGGAGCTGAGTATCTACCCAGGCCTGTTGGGTCCCCCAGTGTAAGGGGCTCCTTCTTAGAGGATGAACACAGAACCACTAAACCCATGTAGCAGGCTGAGCACTGGGCCCCAAGACACTGCCATTTCGGTGATAAGCTTCCTAAATTGCTAAACGGTCTCAAAACGCAGTCATCTTGGGGACACAACCACCACACATCATAAAACAAACCTTTTTATCCGACCTTCTTCAATAATCTGCTGAAACAGAGGGGTTTCTACGGGGCAGTTCCTGTTGGGGCTCTGCTATGAGTTCATTGTAAGCAACTCTCCATAACCCACAGTGAGAAATCGGTCCGGTCAAAGAAATTCTGTAAAAGAAATCACCATCCTGAAACCAAGCTTCTGCCCTGACAATTGATCAACTTCAAAGGCAATTCTAAGGTTTTATTTTATTTCTCACTTCCTTCCATTTATGGCTGAATGGGCTATCTTGTGCCCTTTCTTTAAATGTCAAAGTTCAGAGCACAGAGGCATCCTAACTTGGGGTACCAGGCAGCATATAAAAATGACATATTTTGGTGCTCTTTCAGTTTCACCCTTTGATCCCAATAGAGTTTCTACCTTTTAATTCTAAGCCCATTCCTCTCTCTCCCCCTCCCTCCAACCCCCTTCCCATTTCTTTTTACTCCAGAGTCTTCTTGGGTGGTCTGCTCAATTTAGACCAGATGCATGTTATGGTCAGTGAAAAGGTCCGAATCCCAAAGACACCACCACCAGCTGGGGGACATCAGACAAGTTCCTTAACCTCCCCGAGGCTTGGGTTTTTTTAGCCAGTAAATGAGTTCAATTATGGAGGCAAATGCACCTAGCAGAGTACTGTGCCTATAGTAGGTGCCCCATAAGTATTTAGTTGTTTTCTTCTGTTGCTGCCTCTGTGCTCTCCGTGTTTGAAGAACCTTTTCCAACCAGAGGGACTTTCCTCCAATCAGAGCTTCCCATATTTCTACCTTAGTTCAGACCAGGGGACAGGAAGTCTAATGAGGTTGATGCTTCCTCACTGAGCAAGCGAGTATACTGAACTCACCCTTCCTCAGTCCTGGCTGCTGCCCAGCCTCCCAGCAGGGCAGCGGGAAGCCTGGCCTTCAAGGAAGACCCATGGCCATGGCTCCTTTCAGAATTCTTGGGCTTGCATTGCCTGAGCAGCCCTCTGAAAATGTGAGCATTTTGTTCCAAATGCAGAAGAACCTGCAGTAGAAATCTAAGCAACTCAGCACCCTGACTTGCTTTGGAAAATGCAGGATTTGCTCTCTCATCAGGGCACACGGAGCTGGGAAGCCCCATGCTACAGTCAGTCCATAAAGCAGGATTATTTGCCCAAGTGATTCTCAAACTGTGGGTCACGGTGATTACCTGGAGGGGTTGTTAAAACAGCTCCAGGAGTTGTGGTTGGGTATACCTAGGGTGGAGCCTGAGAATTTGCATTTCTAACAGTCTCCCAGATGGTGCTAATGCTGCAGATCCTGGAACCCGACTTTGGGAACCCCTGAGTTAGCTCATTATTGTTCCCATTATTGTTCTCTCCCTTCTTAGCCATTAACTTTCCATAGGGCTTCATTAACTCTTTCATCTCCGAAGCTTCCACTGTCAAGGAGAAGTCTTAGGAATACGATTTTCATTTGAAGGCCTGGGGACTGAGACCCAAAGTTCAGATGCCATCCCGAGCCTCAGCCTGCCAGTTCACCACCTTGAGCCCTGGGAGTCCCAGCCAGGTGCCTCCATGCAGCCCCCGGTGGATTCCTCCTAAGCTGCTCAGATGTGAAACTGCTGAACTCTCCCAGCAAATGTGTGTGTGTGTGTGTGTGTGTGTGTGTGTGTGTAAGGGGGGAGGGGGTATGAACTTAAAACTTGAATAATACCTTTGCAGGGGACACTGGTGAAAGGTTGAACATAGAATTCTTTTGCTGTATAGACTCTGGGCAAAATTCCGTTTGGAATGGATTTGTTTTTATTTAATTATTTGATCCAGTTCAGTGTGTGTAAAAAGCACGGATTTTTTTTTCTGGGACATATTTTTTGTTCTGTATTGATCTATTATTACTTTTTCCTACAAGAATAATGCTCTTCCACCCCCTCCCAACCCCCGAGCCCTGCACTCACACTGCCTTCCCAGCCTCTGGCACACGCGGTGCCGCGGAAGCTGGGAAATGCGCCCCGAGCGCCTGCGGGCCGCGGA
>NW_006292604.1:2047367-2047777 GCF_000327345.1 Myotis davidii | reverse complement strand
CTCGGGTCCCCACCGCCCCACACCGTCTCCTCCCGCTCCCAGCCCTTCCGTTTCTTTCCACGGCCTTCCCCACCCCACCCCCTACCGTCTCCCTCCCCTCGCTCGGGCTGGAAGAAAAGTCGGTAATAAGAAACCAGTTCGGTGTCAGTGGGAGAGGTGGGGGGCGATCACCCCAGAGATACACGGCCATGGAGAGAGAACTCATTTTGTGTAAAGAGGGCCTCGAGTCGCCAGGGAATTCCTGGATTGTCTCAGGCTGTCGTGTGTGATGTCCATCACGCCGTGCGAACACCATCTGCTCGGTATTATGCTCGCAGTTGCCAGGCTACCTGCTGTAGCAGTAACACTTGACTGCCTGGCTCCGCTCGCCGCGTCGGCCGCGCGGGCGGGCGGTGGGGGAGGGACGGGCC
>NW_006292604.1:2046831-2047333 GCF_000327345.1 Myotis davidii | reverse complement strand
GACACCACCATCTGCTGGGCCATCGGAAGAACAGCAGCTGTGCCTTGTGTGTCGTCCCCCTCCCCCCGCCCGCCAGGACCGCCTGGAAAAGGCTGAAGCCCTGGGCGTCCATCCTCAAGCCAGCTCGCCACCAAGTGCCATCGTCCCAGTCGCATCAGCCTTTTGTGAGCCCCCGGCTCAGGAGCCAGCAGTCTTTGGCTCACCGCCAGCCGCCCTGGCCCCGCTCACCCAAACACGAGGCGTGTTCTTGAAAACACTTCAGAGGAAGAAAGCTGCCCTGCGCACAGGTTTATAAATAAACAGCTGGCTGCTCTTGGGAGATATTTTTACCACAGCTGTCTTGAAGGAGAAAACTGCCTCTTCGGGAGAGGTGGGGTGTGTTTTTTTACACCTCCTACCTCTCCCCGGCCCTTAGAAAATGGCTAAGATCTTTTCCCTGCGGGAGAAAAGATATGGAAAACAACTTCACTGGTTTTTATTGTCCCACACCCTCCCCCCCCCC
>NW_006292604.1:2043779-2046816 GCF_000327345.1 Myotis davidii | reverse complement strand
CTTATTTTACGGAAGAGTGAAAGGTCTGGGGAGTAATGAAGATCAATGTCACCATTTGGATTGCTGGCAGGGAGAGACTGAATGAGGGAGGTCGTTTGGCTGGGGGATGGGGTGGAGAGCAAGCCCCGTAATTAAAACTAAAAATACTGCATCATTTGGCTTCAAGGCATGACAGTCCTGGTGAGGAAAGCTCCGCCTGGTTTTCTCTAACTGCGCACACACTGTGTGTCCACCTTAGAAACAAGAGCGGTGGCGTGAAGTCCTGAAATTTGACAGGCGATTGCTCACCAAGCCCTCTTAGCCTGGAGGTTAAAAGCCACCATGTAATATGAAACAGTTAATGGCCTCAGCCAGCTCACTGTGTAAGGTGAGTCACTTGGTGAGTCTTCATGCTCTGCAATACACACCTGAGACTGGCCAACCACTGAATGCAGCAGAGCTGGTTGGGAGAGTCTTAAAGGTGCAATTACCTAGATCCACAATGCTGCATTGGGAAGGCAAGCCTTTAAAAATGCAGATAGCCCTCCTGCCTCTCCGTCTTCAGGCCTTCAGCGAGAAACCTGAAGACAAAATTTGGGGGAGGGAATCATTTAGGAAAATATATAATCCTGGGGAGTAATAACCTAACTATTCTTTTGAAAAGGGTTTTTTTTCCCCACTCTGCTTTTTAGAAAAAAACAAATTTTTTATTGATTGACTTTTAGTGAGAGAGAGAAACATCAGTTTGTTGTTGCACTTATTTCTGCATTCATTGGTTGCTTCTTGTATGTGCCCTGACCCGGGGATCAAACCCACAACCTTGGCATGTCCAGATGATGCTCTAACCAACTGTGGCCAGGGCCGCCACTGTGCTTGCGAAGTATGTATTTTTGGCACCGGGAGACAGGGGCCAAAAGTAGTCGGATGTATCAGCGTCCTCACCGTGGCTAGGTTGAGAAAGCAACAAGTCACTACGTACCACTTCTGAGCATGCGCCCAGCTTCCCGGGCAGGTCACAGGACAAGAATATCTCAAAGTGCGCAAAAATAAACAGGGCCTGCCCAGACCAGCCCTCTCATAAAATCAAGCTGAAGAAAACTTTATCTTCCCTTGGGTCTCATTTTCTTGCCAACTCCCTCCTCTTTATCAAAACTGGGAAATAAACATAGTGAAATACACAGGGGGGAGGCGGGGTAAGCCCCATATATCTGTATTTTTGCTGATTGGTTCACTGTCCTTCGGTGTGAATTTGTTTAAGTGTTAAGTAGTCATTTAGCCCTTTGTTTCTGAAGGTGGGAAGAAACAGCTTTAGCTACGGGAAGGGCTTGGAAAGCAGGTAGTAAACATTGGGAGCAAAGGAAAGACAAACATCTTGGTCCCTTCAGGAGTCAAGTATAAACGGGTAGCGTGAAGGTTCCTGGCATTTTTTAGTGTAAGGTCTTTTTAACAAAAAGTCGCATCGTCCTCTGCCTAATCATTGTCTGTGTGCAGACAAAATACAGAAAGGCAAATTTTACTAACTTCAGCCGTGACACGTGCATTCAAACAATAGAACACAGTAAGCTTCTGGGAGACACACTGTCTGTTCTGTCTGCCGGCAGCGCTTAAGTGCACGCGTGGCAGCGTGGCCCTGGGGCCTGGGAAGGCCTGTGCTAGTGGAAACAATAGGCACTTAGACGCAGGAGCAGTGTTCTGGTTCTGCTTCTTCCACTGATTAACTGTGTGACCTGGGCCACTGCACTAACTAACCCGAGCTTCCTGGGTTCTTATTTCCCAGGTGAGCGGAGTAATGGTGTTTTGTTTATTTTGTTGTTAATGGTGTTTTGTTGGTTGTTTGGCCTGTTTTGTTTGGGTGGTAGAGTCGGGATTAATTACTAGAAACTTGAATGAACTGAAAGGAACATTTCTGTGGAATGTTCAGACAATACTTGCCATTCCCAGGTGTGCCTGGTAGAATGAACAGGAAAGGCAGTGTCTGCAGACTGAATGTTTGGTCTTACACCGACACTTCCAGTGAGCATTTCCCCACTCGTCTACACTGTCAGCTGTTACAGACCTCCCCACTCAGCACTATCTCAGGTCATAGCTTGCACTGTGTGTGAATAGGTCTCTACCACTTTAATTCCTATCCCTTAAGGATCAATGCTCAAAAGTTGCCATCATTTGAATGACCGGCACATAATTATAGATACCCAATTCAAACCACCACCACCACCACCCCCCACCCCCCCATGCCTTTAAATTATCCCAGACATGTGAGACTCAATTCTGTTTTTGAAGACATTGGGAGATTATGTATCTTTGGGCAGTGTGACAGGTTTCCACTTCACACCATTGACAACTCTCACTAGCAGGATTTTTTTTTTTTTTTACATTTATCGAAGCTTACAAATGTCACAATTATAGTTGGCCCTTGAGCAACACAAATTTGAACCGCACAGGTCCACTTATACACAGTTTATTTTCTTTTTTTTTTTTTATTAATTAAGGTATAATATATGTGTCCTTATCCCCGCCCCCCATTGCCCTACCATTTTTTCTTGTGTGTGTGTGTTTTTTTTTTTTTTTTTTTTTTTTTTTTTTTTTTTTTTTTTTTTTTTTCTTTATTAATTAAGGTATAATATATGTGTCCTTATCCCCCCCCCCCCATTGCCCTCCTACCCTCCCACTCATGCCCTCACCCCCCTGGTGTCTGTCCATTGGTTATGCTTAGTTGATCTCTCCCCTTTCCCCCCACCCCCATTGCCTTCCCTCAGAAGTTTGACGGTCTAACCAATGCTTCTCTGTCTCTGGATCTGTTTTTGTTCATCAGTTTATATTGTTCATTATATTCCACAAATGAGTGAGATCATGTGATATTTATCTTTCTCCAACTGACTTATTTCACTTAGCATAATGCTCTTCAGGTCCATCCATGCTGTTGCAAATGGTAGGAGTTCTTTCCTTTTTTACAGCAGTGTAGTATCCCATTGTGTAGATGTACCACAGTTTTAATCCAACTCATCCACTGATGGGCATTTAGGCTGTTTCCAAATCTTCGGTATTGTAAATTGTGCTG
>NW_006292604.1:2030988-2043641 GCF_000327345.1 Myotis davidii | reverse complement strand
TTTCTCCTCATCCTCATTTGTTAATTTGTTGATGGTAGCCATTCTGACAGGTGTGAGGTGATACCTCCTTGTCATTTTGATTTGCATCTCTCTGATGATTGGTGACTGAGCATTTTTTCATTTGTCTCTTGGCCTTCTGGATGTCCTCTTTCAAAAAGTATCTATTTAGGTCCGTTGCCCATTTTTTGACTGGGTTGTTTATCTTCCTTTTGTTAAGTTATATACAGGTTATTTTCAGTAAATATACAGTTGGCGTTCTGTATCCCAGATTTCGTATCTGCCAATTCAGCCAGCTGCGGGTAGAAAACAGTATTTTCAGTGCACAGTTGAGAATTTGTGGATATGGACGCCGACAGTATGCATTGATCTACACCATTTTAGATAAGGGACTTGAGCAGCCACGGATTCAGTATCCATGAGAGGGCCTAGAACCAATTCCCCATGCCTTCTGAGGGAGGACTATAAAGTTTTGGGGGAGTCAATAATTATACACGGACTTTCAACCGCACAGGGGTCAGCATCCCAACCCTACGTTGTTCAGGGCTCGTCTGTGATCAGAATTCCATCAAATAGCAGATCTGTCAACTAGTAAATGGCAGCAAACTTCTGTGAATGCCTTTCATCCTAAGAAGTTCGTTTTGGCCAGGTAGGCAGTAAGGAGTAAGAGGTAAACTCAGGCTGTCTCCTTCAGGACCTAAGGTAGGCCCCGCCTAAGGGTTTGTTTCCTTTCCTTTGTAGAAACAGAATGTTAGCTGGAAACCCAGTCCTTGTCCCTTAGTCAGTCCCATCCAAAACAGATGGGACTTGATCTCAGATCCCCAGAGCCATGCTCTGTGACTGTGCCCCTGGAGCCTCTCCAGCTCCACTATGATAAGGTCACCTCTGCGGTCGACTGTATTATTTGTATCAAAACATAATGTGGGTCACTCGGGACCCCTTGGGTCAGAGCCTCTGCCCCCTGCCCTCCCCCACGCTTCCCTTCAAATGTGCAATCACTGAATCGGCCTCTCTGTCCTCCTAGGACCAGCACCCAGTTGGGCTTCCCCGGACCACGGGCCCCATGCAGTCCTCCGTGCCCCCAGGCTCAGGTGGCATGGTCTCCGGCGCCAGCCCCTCGGGTCCGGGCTTCCTGGGCAGCCAGCCCCAGGCGGCCATCATGAAGCAGATGCTCATTGATCAGCGGGCCCAGTTGATGGAGCAGCAGAAGCAACAGTTCCTGCGGGAGCAAAGGCAGCAGCAGCAGCAGCAGCAGCAACAGCAGCAGCAGCAGATTCTTGCCGAGCAGGTAACGTGCCCGTGGTGTCCGAGCAAGCGGTTTATTCAGCCCCTGGGGCCTGGGAGGGAGGTACGGGCAGGTCCTTCTTCAGGATGTTCACAGTCTCCCGGGTTCATAGGAGAACCTGCAGAATTTAGACCTTTAAGTTGGTTAGACCTTTCCTTAGAGTAAATTAGTTTGTTCTGAAAAGAGAGGCTTCAGCTATCCATGTGAAAGCCCATTTGCCAGAGATGTGTCTTCCATTGGAGTCTGACTCCTTTTCTCTGGGTTTCTGGTGCAGGGGTTGCTGTAATCAGCGTGCAGGTGGGAGGGCTGGCTCCCATTCCTCACAAGCTCTAATATTTCTAGCAATAGGAAAAAGAAAAAGAATTCAGAGAACCTTGTCTCTTAAAAGAAAGTGTGGGGAGGAGGGATTGAATCGGTCCTGAACAATGAAACAGGAACAATAGCAGAATGAAAGGGCCCACGGAACTACCTGGAAGCCTGAACTTGAGGTCACAGAAAGGCGGCAGATTTAAGAAAACTCCCAACAGCTTTGAAAACAGCTCGAGAAATCTTTAAGTTCAAGGCAGGCCTGACACAAAGCTTTTCCTTAGGCATCTTTGTCCACCTTCCCCATGTGACTCCTCCCGCCCTGAAGGAGAGCCTTCCCTGTGGGCTGCTCCTGTCTGCTTCAGCGGTTCTTTGTGCGCGGGGGGGGGGGGGGGGGGGGGGGGCTTGTTTTTGGAGATGCTCATGCCTAATTTAGTACTACCCCAGGAAAGGCCTTCCACAAGAGATCCTTAAATGGCTCCTATGGGGTCTATACAGGGCATCCCACTTTTTTTTTTCTTAATCCTCACACAAGGATATATTTTCCATTGAGTTTTTAGAGAGAGTGGAAGAGAGGGAGGTGAGGGAGACAGAGAACCATCGATGTGAGAGAGACACTTCAATTGGTTGCCTCTTGCACACGCCTATACTGGGGCTGGGGAACCTGCAACCAAGGTATGTGCCCTTGACTGGGAATCGAACCCCTAACCTGACGCTCACAGATCCTCACACAAGGATATATTTTCCATTGAGTTTTTAGAGAGAGTGGAAGAGAGGGAGGTGAGGGAGACAGAGAACCATCGATGTGAGAGAGACACTTCAATTGGTTGCCTCTTGCACACGCCTATACTGGGGCTGGGGAACCTGCAACCAAGGTATGTGCCCTTGACTGGGAATCAAACCCCTGACCTGACGCTCACGGGTCTGAGAGCTGACGCTCTAACCACTGAGCAAACCATCCAGGGCAGGGCATCTCACTTTTATTATAGGAGATGTGAGGTTGTCATCTAAGGCTCAAGGCCCAACAGAGCTCTGCCTCAGAGTGAGCCTTCTGGAATGTTCCTAATAGGATAAGAATTGTGGAAATTTATCAAGCATTCTCCACCACCTACTGTGTAGGACACAGACATGTTAAGATCTCTACTAACCAAGAACAGCAGTTCAAAGAAATACCCGTCATCCCCCAAATAGAAAAATTGTACTGTCGAGCACAGTTCACCTAGGTTCCATTTTTTTGCTTTTGTTCCTGAACAGCTGTGTAATTATCTCCCTTTTCAGCAAGGTCAGTCAGCCGCCTGGCAGCTCTTGTACAAACAAACCTCTATCCCTCTCACCCTGCAGAAGGTGTGTGACAGGGAACCGTGCGAATGTCTCTCAGGCAGTGATGAATGGAGCTGCTCAGGGGAAGCTGGGCTTTGTAAATCCTCTCCCCAGCCAATCCCAGGAAGTTTCAGGTGTGCCTGATACTTGGAGTGATGGCTTTCAATATGTGTTCTGTGACCAGGCAGAGCTCGGCTGTGCCAGCCCAGGGGTGTGCCCACCTGCTGAGGTCAGCCAACCCTGGGAACGGGGAGGAGGCAGAGGAATGGGAGAAGAGAGGCCACAGGGTGACACCCACAGACTAGGAGGTGAGAGTGTAGGGCAGTGGTTCTCAACCTTCTGGCCCTTTAAATACAGTTTCCTCATGTTGTGACCCAACCATAAAATTATTTTCATTGCTACTTCATAACTGTAATGTTGCTACTGTTATGAATCGTAATGTAAATATCTGATATGCAGGATGGTCTTAGGCGACCCCTGTGAAAGGGTCGTTCGACCACCAAAGGGGTCGCGACCCACAGGTTGAGAACCACTGATGTAGGGTTCACCCAGGACATGGAGAGATACGAGGCTCCTTGGAAAAGACAAGGAAATGAGAATTTAAAAATGAGGATAATTCCTTGCTGATTGTGTGGACCAAGAGATGATGAGGGACCAATGGAAGAACAACTCACTCAAGGTCAGACAGTGTCCAGTCTTTGGCCTGTGGCAGGTTTCATCTGCCAGGGTAGGTTTTAATAAGTTCCCAGCCTTCCTCGTGTCGCTCTTTTAAGGACTGCATGGGCTAATATGTGTAAAAGTCTTTGGAAACTACACAAATGTAATGGGGACCTGGCACATGACCCTGATGTCACAGAAGAGCCACACATGCCAGCCATCCTGTGGGACTGGCCCAGAAATGAAACCAAGAAAAAACTCAGGGCACTGTGGCACCTTACCTGCACCTGCAGGCCGTGCTTCTCGACGCAGGCTGTCTCGGGGTCTACAAGGGGTGAGCCGTCAGCTTTGTGTTTTGAAAGTAAATGTTGCCATATCCAGGCCAAGATGTTTTTCTCAGTCTTTGCTGCAGCCAAGTGTCCCTAACACTTTCCATTTTGTAAACAGCATATTGGGGACACCTGGCTTTCCTATAAGAACAGGTGATGGGAAACAGAAGGACTTGCAGTCGTGCTTATCATGGGGAACTTTAAAATCATTCTCAGTGGCCCTAGCTGTTTTGGCTCAGTGGGTAGAGCATTGGCCTATGGACTGAAAGGTCCCGGGTTCAAGTCTGGTCAAGGGCACACGCCCGGGTTGTGGGCTTGATCCCCAGTAGGGGGCCTGCAGGAGGCAGCCAATCAATGATTCTCTCTCATCATTGATGTTTCTCTCTCTCCCTCTCCCTTCCTTTCCTAAATCAATAAAAATGTATTATTTAAAAATCATTCTCAGTGGACTTAGAAATCAGAACAGAGCAGATTGAAAGCAGCGGTGGAGTGACATTAAATGCCCTCCTCTCAGAGCGTGCAGGCCGTGTTGCCATTCCTGCATTCCCAAAAGTTCCACAGAACCTAGAATTTTCTATCTGAAAGAAACATTAGAGATCATCGAGTGCCTTCATTTTACATTTAAGGAAACAGCAGCCAGGGAGCTGAGGTGACTTATCTGAGATCACAGGGTTAGAGAGAGGCGGAGCTGAGACTGGAGCCCGCCCATCCCAGCACTGGCTACCCCACTGTGTATGGGGTTGTAAGTAGGACAGTAAGTGGGGAATTTGGCTGAGGAGAAGCTTTTATGAGCTCATCTTACTTTCAAGAATGCCCTTATTTTGCTGCCTAAAAGATTAGCACAGTTGCTGTCTACACAATTAATTAATTTTAACAGTTTGTGCAAAACACCATGGTAGGCACCACAGGACGGGTACACAGGGCAGAGGCTGTTCTTTCCTTTGCTTGCCAGGGTGCTGTCTGGCCTTGTTGAGAAACGAGAAAAAGAAATGACAGAGCTGCCCAAGAAGAAAAACAAGAGAAAAAATAGAAATAAACACATGTGTTAAGAAGTAGTCCGTGTGTGTTGTTTTTATAATGAACATGCTACAGAGCAGGGCCGTAGCTGTATGTTCTTTGTAGCCCTTCAGATGAAAGGTGCCGAGTGAATATTAGCTGCAGAAGGAGGTTAAATGACATGCCGAGGTCACGCAGCTACTTGACGGCAGGCTGAGAACTAAGAGCCCTCTCTCTGCTCCCTCCACCTCTTATTTTCTCTCCCTTTTCACATACAGCATGGTAATAATCATAGTGGCCTTGCCAGAATATGGGTAATAGCGTGGGCAAAGCAGGTTCCTGTGAGTGGAAGAACACAGACTAGCACTAGCACGCAAGCCTCTTGCCGCTGGGTCCATGGGGAGCCCCACATGGTTTCCTCGAGGCAGTGAATGCTGGGTAGTTGTGGGGATGGATTTTATAGGCAGGGTGGCCTCGTGGGAATAAGATTAGCTTTGTTCATAGCCCCTAAGAATCCCATCTTCCAAGCCCCGCAGCATCTATTTAGGTCATTCAAAATGAGTCGCTTGTCCCTTTGAGCTCGGTCCCCACACAGCTAAGGAAAACCCACAGGCTGATGCTGGAAAGTCAAAGCCTCTGGGCTCACATGCCTCATGAGCCAGCATGTCCACACAAGAGGCACGGACAAGGGTGTTCACAGCAGCGGTATTTGGGACAGCCCCAAACTGGAGCTGCCCTAAGTGACCATCGGTAGGAGAACAGGTAAATTCATTGTCATGTTAATAGGATGGACCACTTCTCAACGGTGAGAATGAATAGACCACAGCTACATGCATCCCATGCCTGAATCTCCCAAATGTAATGACCACAAGAAACCATACACCAAAGCCAGACACAAGTACATTGTATATGTAAATCCATAAAACCAAGTACAAAAGCAGACATAACTGATCTGAGTTGTCAGGTTTGGGCAGGGGTTCCCCGGGGCCAGATGAAGGGTAATGACCGGCAAGCCCCATATCCTGGCAGTGTTTTGTGTCTTGATCTAGATCAGCAGTTCTCAACCTGTGGGTCGCGACCCTTTGGGGGTCGAACGACCCTTTCACAGGGGTCGCCTAAGATCATCGGAAAACACATATATAATTACATATTGTTTTTGTGATTAATCACTATGCTTTAATTATGTTCAATTTGTAACAATGAAAATACATCCTGCATATCAGATATTTACATTATGATTCATAACAGTAGCAAAATTACAGTTATGAAGTAGCAACAAAAATAATTTTATGGTTGGGGGTCACTTCAACATGAGGAACTGTATTAAAGGGTCGCGGCATTAGGAAGGTTGAGTACCACTGATCTAGATGCTGGTTACCAGGAGTGTGTTCATTTGTGAAAACTCACCAAACTGTACACATCTGCTTTCTGCACTTGCCTGTACGCATGTTATTCTTCAAGACAAAGTTTAGTTTTGGAAAGAACCCTGCCTTCCTCAGAACGGCAGGCTATTTAATGGCGTGCTCTTTCCCCACCTCACCTCCACCCTTCTTGTCCTGTGTTCCAGCAGCTGCAGCAGTCACATGTACCCCGGCAGCACCTCCAGCCTCAGCGGAATCCATACCCTGTGCAGCAGGTCAATCAGTTTCAAGGTGAGGCCCGTGTAGCCAGTAACATTGCCTTGTGGGCTATGTTTGTGTCAGGTAATATTACAAACTAGAGGCCCGGTGCACGGATTCATGCACATTGAATGGAAATTAATTAGAAGAAATATTTTAGAGGCCGGGGAGGGACCGCGGGAGGTTGGCTCCAGGGTGTGTCCATCCCATCTCGCCCAGTCCCAATCAGCCAGACCCGAGCAGCAAGCTAACCTACTGGTCAGAACATCAGCCCCCTGCCGGTCAGTGCACGTCATAGCAACTGGTCAAATGGTCGCACAAACAGTCGGACACTTAGCATATTAGGCTTTTATTATATTGGATATTTAAGAACTGAGAATACCAACCAATCAAAAGCATTCTGGAGACCCCTTGCTGTTCCAGGCAACCTTGTGGTCACTGGGCTCCAGAGAGATTCTGGTGGGCTCAGGGAGGGGTCAGGGTGGCTGTGGGGGGCTGAAGCAGCTGTTCTTTGCCAAAAGTACAAGAAGTATTTCAATAGTTCAACAACCAGTAAGAACATACCGGTGCCTGTTGGCCCAATATCGGCTTTGCTAATGTCCAGGTCATCATCTCAGTGACCACAGTGGGGGAAATCTTGTACCACATTTTTCTTGGCTAATTTCAGCAGGTCAGCTGGCCAAAGCCCTCACCTCCAGCAGCCGAAGTAGAAGATTCTGGCTTGCAGCAACCACTAATCACTACTGTGTATAGAAATAAATAATGCCTTGAGGATGGTTGGACCATCTTGATCCTGCTGCCCTTTGCAGAAATCCCAAAATCTTGGCCCCCTTAGCAATGGGCGTACCATATGCCATTGTTTCATAAAGTAGAAGGTCCACTCAAGTTTCATCCTTTCCATGTCCAATAAAGAGAGCTCCTGAGGTTCCTGTGTGGGGTGGAGGATGAGCCTGAGTACCCTCCCCAGTCTATCCACGGGAGTTTTTAGGGGATTCCAGGAGTCCCCTAACAGTAAAAACCGTAATCGCCATCCCCTTCTCTTTTCGTGGGACCTAGATCAATGCGTCCTAACATCTCACGGGTTACCCATCCCTTTGTGAATCTGTCAGGAGCTATGAAATCCCTTGCACAGAAATATGCTCATACAAAAATATATACGGCCTTCAAATAGCATTTCACAAGTGTTACTGCCCTTCATGGACTGTGGGTAAAAAATTCGTGATCTAGGCTAACATTTTTCAGTCTTTGGATTACAACACACAAACAGGTTGTGAAGACAATTGAACAAGCCACATCCAACATTTTTTCAATGCAATATAATAGAGAAGAAACTGTCAGAGGGTATCATCCTAAGGGAACCGTTTGTTCCTGTTAAAAGACCACCCATGTACCCATGTATCACACCCTAGATATCAAAATGTTATATATCTTGCACTGTGAGGTGTGGGTTTGAGAAAAGCCACCAACGCTCACAGCCAGAGCCCATGAAGAGGGCCTGTGAGCATGCTGACCGGAGTAGCTGCCATTCCCTCCACCGGACACAGGGAAGGGCGAGAGGGACTGGGCTGTGCACAGGTGTTCTATGCACTAAATTAGTGCCAGAATTCTTGGAAGAATTGCTTCTCACTTGGTCCTGTGTGGGAAGGAGTGGAAAATAGTTATGGATACGTGGGTAGTCTTTGGTGCAGACACAGGCCCTCCTCTACCCCTGTAGTTCTCACAGTTCCCCTGCATCAGAATCCTCACCAGAGCTTGTTAAAACACAGCCCACCACCCCCTCAGAGTTCCTCATTCGGGAGGCCTGCAGTGGGACCTGAGAATTTACATTTTAACAAGTTCCCAGGAGTTGCTGCTGCTGGCCGGAGGACCATACTTTGAGAACTGGAGCTTTATATTATGAACTTATTAAAAACATTAAATTGGATAAACCTGGCATCATGTCCATTGGGTTTTCTAGGTTCATAACTCATTATTTTTTGGAATGAAGTGACCCACCCAAAGTTAACCATTCCTGTCTATTAGAAATTATTCTGAATGCTTTGGTTACAATTTAAAAGTTCTACTTCTTGAATTTTTCTAAAACCTCAAAGCATAGGTAATCAACCTAAAAATTCAGCTACTCTTAAGTTAAACAACCCAGTGGATTCCTGAGATAAATAGATAGATAGATAGATAGCTTCAGTATTCTCGTGTATGTATTCACACCCTAGATATCAAAATGTTATATATCTTGGAAAATAGCAAATTGGTATATAAGAAATATTGTCCTAGGAGAGAAATTCTGCGTGAGAACCTACACATCTCAAAGGTTTTAATGACTATCTTTCTCTTATTGAGTTCTGTGTCTCTGGGCAATGTTACATGATATGAGGAAATGTTTATTCTTCACAAACACAAGCATCTTGTGAGTGAAAATAGAAGATAGACCTTTTAGGAAAAAATGTCATATTATCCTTTCTATTAGAATATGAAAGGTTGTCTTTGACATGGTGATGTTAACCAGTAGACAAGAAAATTAATTTGATTATAGTGTCTCACAGTATGATCTGTTTTAAACAAAAACAAAAAAAGAAGAAGAAAAAGTAGTTAAAATTAATGAAGGCATAAAACTAGGTTAATAAAATGCTTTTTGATTTTCTTGAAAATATGGTGCTCATTGCTGATTTTAAAATGCCCTTTTTTTCCATAAGAATTACACTTAGTGTAGCCACTTACACTAAGTAAAAATAAAGGTTCGCTTGGGTTAATCTTTTAATACCTCTTTAAAAGCATTGCAGCACTTCTGTCCACTTAATAAAGGAACCTATCTCTAATTCAAAAACTTAGTCCAGATAATATCCAGTCCCTCATATAATAACATGTCCATTTTAAATATACAACAAAAATTTCCAAAATATTAAAGTCTTGTTATCTATTTCCAGCAGCCCAGCAGCCTGTGTGTATAATTTGGGTCTATCTGATCAATCTCTGAGTCAGCAATATTTTTCCTTTAAATTTTTAAATAAGCAACTCAATAACCCATTTCACCACAGTTGATCAGATTGGCCACGAAGTCGATATAAATTTAGTCGTTAAGGTCACAAAACTTCATAACAAGATTACAAGTTGCACTGTATACTAACATCCAGTATTTAATCAGGAACTTTTGATTTTTTTTAAATCACTTAGATATAATTAAGCTTAAAACAAACAAATGGAAACATTTCTAAGGATCGCCCCCAGATCTTTCAGGTTTCCCCACAGTAAACTTCATTTTTCAATGCAGAATGATATTGATCTCAAGCCTCAAAAACGTAAGTCATACTCAAAATTCCCGTAATTTTCTTTCTTAAAGAGAGAAATAATATATGGAGACATATTTGCTGTCCAGAAATCAATACCCCCATCAGGAAGACAAAAACACACTTCAGTTATTTGCCAAGGTGCCAAGCTTAACAAGGTTACACTATTCTCATCTGGTTTCTCATCTCAGTTCCAGGGAGGAGCAAATTTGCTTATAATATCGATTGGCTCCCATGCTGCATCTTTTTTAAATGTCCGGGAAGAAAAAACTATTTTTCTTTGTCTCTTAGACTTAATCATTAGCCAGGGACATAGCACAATCCATTGTGTGCTCCCCCTAGTCCTTTACAGCATTGACTGCGGCTCAAAGGGTGACATTTCTATTCTCCTGGCTGGTTTGGAGTCTTCCTGCGAACAGGTAAAGAAGTCCCCACTCACATGCCCAATTAGAGGGGAGTGACGCGGGGTGTTCATACTCCAGCCAACTTTTAAACAGCTTCATCAAAACTCTGTTAGCGATCGGCCGAGAGCCACAATCACTGCCGATTTCAAGGAGTGGACTTCGCTGGAAAGATCCGTAAAGTTCATTGCCAAATAGCCAGTGGCAGGATGATATTTTTTTCCTAGCTCAGGAAGCTGGCCAGTTTGCACTGACATGTTATAACTCAGAATCTGGAGCACGTGGAAATCTACAGAGTGGGTCCAAAAATACATCCAGTCTGTTGCAATAGCTTCTGAGCAGAAGCAACGGCCTTTAACCTCTCAAGTCCTGCTCATGTCTCCAGGGAAATTAGTCTAATGGTCTTCACTGATAGTATTCCCTACTGAACCACGTTCCACTTCACACGTAGAATACACACAGCCATCGCCATTTCTTAGTTTAGCCTAGGAGGTGAATTCCCTCTCAACCTCCAGGAAAAATGGTATCGAATTGGTTGAGGATGGCATCCTATCAAGAAGTGTAAGAAATAATTTGCTTCTGAAATGTGGACAAAAACATCAGGGTATTCAAGTGAAAAAGTCAACTACAGACGCGTGTGTACAGTGTGACCCCAATTTGTGCAAGTGTGTCTGTTTTTATATAAATAGTAGTGAGCCGTGGTCAACTCTGGAGGGTGGGAACTTGGGTGACTTGAATTTTCATCTTTGTGCTTTTCAACACTTTCCAAATTTTGCACCATCAGCGTATGTTCTAAGCAGAAAAACAATACTTGTTTCTATGAGGGGTGTATCATCAGAGTAGACCCTCTCATACGGAAGCGTTCTGTGTCTCCCAGAGAAAACCCCACACCTGGTACAGGCTTACCAAGAAGAGTGAGTGCTATGTGTCCTCTGTCCCTGCAGGCTCTCCGCAGGACATGGCGGCTGCGAGAAGCCAGGCAGCCCTCCAGAGCATGCGGACGTCGCGGTTGATGGCACAGAACGCAGGCATGATGGGTATGGGGCCCTCTCAGAACCCAGGGACAATGGCCACGGCCGCTGCCCAGTCTGAGATGGGACTATCCCCTTACAACACCACGCCTACCAGCCAACCAGGAATGTACAACATGAGCCCAGGAATGACCCAGATGTTGCAGCACCCGAACCAAAGTGGCATGAGCATCGCGCACAACCAAGCCCAGGGGCCGCCGAGGCAACCCGCCTCCGGGCAAGGGGTGGGGATGGTGAGTGGGTTTGGTCAGAGCATGCTGGTGAACTCCGCCATGAGCCAGCAGCACCAGCAGATGAAAGGGCCAGTGGGCCAGGCCCTGCCCAGGCCCCAAGGCCCGCCAAGGCTGCAGAGCATCATGGGAACAGTCCAGCAGGGAGCCCAGGGCTGGCAGCAGAGGAGCTTACAGGGGATGCCTGGGAGGACTAGTGGAGAATTAGGGTCATTCAGCAACGGGGCCAGCTACTCGCTTCAAGCCGGCCAGCCGAGGCTGACCAAGCAACACTTCCCACAGGGACTGAGCCAGGTCGTGGACGCTAACACGGGTGCCATGAGAACCCTCAACCCGGCTGCCATGGGTCGGCAAATGATGCCACCGCTCCCGGGGCAGCAAGGGACCAGCCAGGCCAGGCCGATGGTCATGTCTGGCCTGACCCAGGGCGTCCCCGGCATGCCAGTGTTCAGCCAGCCCCCAGCCCAGCAGATGCCCAGCGGCAGCTTTGCTCCCAGCGGCCAGAGCCAAGCCTATGAGCGGACTGCCCCTCAGGACATGTCCTACAGTTACAGCGGGGAAGCAGCCGGGGCCTCCTTCCCGGGCCTCTCGGACAGTGCCGACCTCGTGGACTCCATCATCAAAGGTGGGCCGGGGGACGAGTGGATGCAGGAGCTCGACGAGTTGTTTGGAAACCCCTAGTCAGGAGGGGGCCCAACGGGCAAAAGAAACAGGATGTGGGCCCATCCTGGTTTTTTGGTTTTTGACCCACGTAAACTGAGCAAAACTGCAGCTGGCTGAGCATGGAAGATCCAGGTGCCAGTCCACAGCCCTGCGGGGCCTCCTTCCACCTGATTTTCTCACAGCAGCCGAGAAGAGACCAGGCAGAGCCCTGCTGCAAGAGAGGGAGCCGCACCAGAGGCAGGTGGGGGAGGCGACCCTGAGCCCCCTGCACCGCACTCCCTGCTCCGGCCCAGACGGACTGCTGCCCACGGCCAGGCATCCGTCAGCCCGTCCTGGCCCAGGTGCGGAGCCTGCAGCTTTGGAGACACAAGAGACGGAGCCTCGGGCAGGAGGAGCCCCACAGAGGCTGCTGGGTGGTTGCACAGGCCGAGAGCACAGGTCAGACATGTGCTGAGCTCTGGCTGGAAAGAGACCTCAGGCTCCCAGACCTGCGCCTGGCTGTGGAGGGCAGACACAGAGAACAGTGCTACGCGGCAGG
>NW_006292604.1:2022356-2030874 GCF_000327345.1 Myotis davidii | reverse complement strand
GGCCTCAGCAGGACATCCCGTGAGCTGGGAGGAGGGTCGGCCCCGTGGTCCCTGGGGCAGCCCGCTGCTGGTGACCGGGTGGCCATCGCTCCCGGTAGTTGAGCTGGAGCCTCCTGGGAGCCCAGAATGACACATCCAGGCAGTTCCCCTCCATTACTGGCGCCGCAGGGCAGGGGAAACCCTGAGGACACTGTCCTGCCCCGTGACCGCCTCCCTCCCCCACCCCACCGTCGTCCCTCCTGTGTCCACCCCAGCGTCCTTCCAGGAAATAATGACATTTTTGTCTCTAGGGAGCTTGGGCAGAGTCAAAATAAATGCAAGATCTTAGGTCTGAAATGCCAAGGCGACCCTGGCGTGTTCTTTCTCTACCGCGTGTGGAGTTGAGGGGATAGTCTGCCCCGAACTGAGCAGGCTCCGGGTGGGCTCACACACACCGCACCTGACACCTCTGGTGCACCCCGGGAGGACCGGCCTGGAGGGTTCCCCTGTGGGAAAATCCAGGGGCAACCCGCTAAAATCGGCCTTGCCCCTAACCCCTACTCACCAGAAAGACAAATCTAAACCCCTGAGAGAGGAGGCGTTGAAAAATCACTTACTCCACCTTACATGTTTTGCTGACATAAAGGAGAAAGATACGGTTCCTTCCATTTGGGGCAGTCACCCACTTCAGAAGTCCTGTACAGTTGTTCTCTGTGTAATTCACTCAAAGCTGCCCTAACTGAAGCCTGTCTGCATTGTCAGGCTTGTCTCTTATTTACAAGGACTTGTGTGTAAGTCCTCGCCCTCCCCCACCCCCCACCCCGTCCCGTTGTGGAGGCCGGTGGCGTAACTGTTGTCCTGAGTGAGAGTGACGTGTGCTTTTCTCCTCCCACCCGCACCCTCTGTGTCTGAAAGGCTGGCTCCCCTTGGAGCAAGTCGTCACACCTGAGCCCCCGCTGAGGCCCATGGGAACTGAACTGGCAGCCCTGGGGGAAGGTCCTGAGAAAGGAGTTAGAATGGAAAGCTGGGGCCAGAGGATGTAGAGGCGTCAGGCAGGCAGGCACATGCGGCCTTGACTTGCTCTCCAAGTCCTAGGGCTATAGATGCATCCAGCGAGGGCCAGGATGGAGACAGAGGTGGCCAGGTGGGCCGGAGCCCAGGCAGGGGCCGTGCTATCTCTGGGAAGAGGTGTTAGCAGGGTGACCGTGAACACCTGCATGGGGACAGACAACACCAGGGAAACTCCTGAGTGGAAACAGATGAAAACCAAAAAAAAAAAAAGTAAGCAAACAAGAAGACAGAATATATAATTGCCTTTTTCTGAAAGGTACAGGAAATAAATATAGAAGCAATGATGAGAAGCTAGAGGCGGCTGATGGAGGAGCGGCTCCATTCCCTTTTAAAAGCTTCCTCCAAATGCCCAGTCCTGGGACCAACTAACTAGAGAGGTAGATTTTAATAACGTTGTTCTGTTTTTGTTTTTACTACGGTGCTGATGTATATGTAATGTCTAAAGAAGTTATTTGTAAATAAGTTTTTACAATACTGCAGATATCACTGGGTCTACTATCTGTAAAAAAATATACATATAAATATATATATATACTGTTTGTTTAAAATAGAGTATTTTTATTTCATCCCTTAACTCATCATCACAGCAGTGGTATTGCACTTCAGATGACATCTAATTACTAATTTGTACTGTATGACCTATGGCAACTTGCTCCATTTTATTCAGATTTTTCTAGTTTTCTCTTTTTACTTTGTACATTGAGCATTGCTTATTTCCTCTTAAGAAATGTACAGAACTCTGAAATGTAGAAATGAAGTGATGTTGACATACCACTTTTAAAGAAAAAAAAACAAATAAAAGATTGTTATCTGAATCAACCCAAAGTATAGTCTATTTTTGGATTGTCACTGGATTCCCAACCTTAATTAAGCTGATATATTATGCCTGGGTTGTAATTGATTAACTGCAGTTCTTGTCTCAAAATTTTGATATCATTATTTAAACATTTATGTAATAGTACAGAGCAATCAGTCACTTGCAGCCTTTTTAATTCAACCGCACAACTAAAGCTTTCTAAATCTGTCCTCTGCGGGAGGAGGCAAGGAGGCAGAGGAGCGTCAACTTTGAAAGGAACCAGCTGAAGTCCATTTGTGGATTTAGCACCGTAACAGTTCAAATCCACCTGGGTCATTCAGGGACGTGGAAAATGATAGTAAAAATTACATTTTAAAAAAAGTAAGAAAACTCAAGGAATATATTGGAGGGAAAGTAAGAAAGGGATTTTAGCCCCACTAGAGTGGACACTGTCCACCATGCGCATGCGACACACACACACACACACACACACATACAGTTTGCCTTACGTCTACCACCCAGCTGTACCTCTTGTAGGACTCCCTGAGCCAGGGCCTGGCTTAGCCTGCACCCTCCTGCAAAGAGTTAACGTGCTTAAACTGCTCCAAGGACAGGTGAGAGCCCAGTTCACTTCCTGGACCAGCCCAGAAATAGGACTTATGTTCCAGAGCTCCCCCTGCAGGATCAAGCAGAGGCTGGGACTTTGCCTAAAGTTGCCTCCTTAGGGCGCTTCTTCCCCTGTTTCCCCAATTCCCTTTCTGTTCCCCACCCCAGGAGCCCTTTGTTCACAGTTCACACACATGTGACTCCACCCCTTCAATTCTAGAAGATCTGGCCTAAGACCACTTGGGGAGAGTCAAAAGTAGATCCGAAACAAAGGTGAACTTTAATGTATGGAGGCATGGAGGCTGCAGGAGAAGAGGCCAGTCCTACCCCCGTGGGCTATGGTTCCAGACTGGCTGGCAAATTGCACCATGTGACACTAGGTAACAGGAAAGCGAAAAATTAACAGGATGGGGGGAGGGGCTGACAGGGAGCTCTGAGAAGGGTTGAGCACTCCTAGTTCGGATTAAAACCACACCTTTGTGCCCGCCAGTGTGGCTCAGTGGTTGACCATTGACCTGTGAACTAGGAGATTCACCTTTCCATTCCCGGTCAGGACATATGCCCAGGTTTGCAGGCTCAATCCCCAGAAGGGGGCGTGCAGGAGGCAGCCAACCAATGATTCTCTCTCATCATTGAGGTTTCTGTCTCCCTCTCCCTATGGTGCCATTATTATGTCTTTTATTAATAATTCAGAAGTCATTTATGACAATCTGTTCAAGTTGAACTAATAAGACGACATGCAAACTGTCATGAAAAATACCAGGTACTTTGATGTAAATATTTTTTCCCAAATCACTTATGTGCCTAAATAGACTTTGCTACAAATCAATATTTAAAAAATGAGCAAAAAAGGACAGGGCAAATTCAGGGAAGAAATACAAATGTTCAATACATGTATAAAAGTACTTAAGTTCACAATTGATCAGAAAAATTCAAATTTATTCACTTATTAATTAGATCAGCCAAAAAGTGGCAACTATCCAGTGGTGAAAAGGTAGAGGGAAATAGATGCTGTCGTGGCCCACTGACTGGAGTGTAAGTTGGCACAACTTCTTTGAGGGCAATTAAAATATATCAGCCCTGCTGGCGTGGCTTAGTAGTTGAGCGTTGAACTATAAACCAGGAGGTCAGGGTTGGATTCCTGAGTTGCAGGCTCAATCCCCAGAAGGGGGCGTGCAGGAGGCAGCCAACCAATGATTCTCTCTCATCATTGAGGTTTCTGTCTCCCTCTCCCTTTCTCTCTGAAATCAATAAAAATATTTTTAAACCACACCTTTGTACTGGTATTTAAGTGAAAACATGTTCTGCACTGGATGAATGGAATAGGTCTCTCCTTTAAAACGAGTTCTTATATGTAATCCTATTGGCCTTTCTAAAATCCCAGTTCAGTGAGTGAGGGAAGAAGGTGGGAGAGTGCTGGGAAGCATGAAACTTGGTTGGGAAGTTTGTAAGGGGGACACTCTGATAAAGGGGAGTGTGTGGAAGGCCGCCTGCCCTGTTTATCAGAATTCCGACTTAGGGGAGACCTAGGGGAGTGACGAAGGCGGCTCCCCTAATTATTTCTTGACCTTTCCAGACAAGTCTGTGCACGTGCAGACCCCGGGTGTTTACTGGAAGCCTTATGCTTAGTCCCTGGATGCCCCTGCCTAGAGGACAATGTAAACACGTGTCCTCCCAAGATTACTCACCTACTGATTGTATCTAAAGATAAAAACTGAATAAACGGCTAACGCAGGCAATCGAGGCTGCTCTGGCCACTAGAGCCAGGAGCCCCTTAGCCCTCTCTTTCACGTCAAACTGTGTCTGAGTCATCTGTTCATCCATCGTTCAGGGGCTGCTGGTCAGCCCCACAGGAGAGCGTAACGTCTATCACTGCAGAGACGTCTCCGGGCAGAGAAGTGAATAGGCATCTACCCCGGTGAGAAAGATGTATTTTTGTTGCTGAAAATTAAGGAACATTCAGAAGCACTGGATGAGCCATTTCTGCCTCTGGCCATTTTTTTCAAGGAAGACTGGAGAAAAGAGGTGGAAAACAAATAACCTGATACTTTTCCTTATGAATGACTTTGTTGGTTACACCCCACCTCCTCCAATTCTGCAAAGTGTGGAGGGAAAACACCTGGTTGTATAACCAGACCTTTATCTTTTTTTTTTTTTAACATGTTAAGCGCCCAGCCTGTTTTGTCTTCCAGACGGAAAGTATAGTGTCAGTCACCAGTGACTGACTGGGCGCTTAACGTGTTAATATATTTTTATTGATTTCAGAGAAAAAGGGAGAGGGAGAAAGAGATAGAAACATCAATGATGAGAGAGAATCATTGATCAGTTGCCTCCTGCACACCCGCTACTGGGGATCCAACCCGCAACCTGGGCATGTGCCCTGACCAGGATTCGAACCGTGACCTCCTGCTTCATAGGTTGAAGCTCAACCACTGAGCCACACCAGCAGGCCAGACCTTTATCTTTTTATTTTATTTTCCTCTTTTCCCTTTGGTTTTCTCCTCTAATCTCTTTTCCTTTTGGTTTTAAGTTCTAAGGACATTAGCTTTCCATTCTGGTGTCTTCTGGATGAGCTACCACAGACACCTGTCTTTTTCATGCAACAGGTGGAGGTAACTACGGCAGTGTTCACACACGTGGGGCTCACGTGTCCCTGCCTCTCCCAGGACAGCTGGCTCTATGGATGCCACAGATTCCAAATCAGACATACAGCTACTAAGAGCTACTGCTTTAAGGATTTGACTTTGCTTAGATTTTTTAACTTTTTTTGAATACTTTTCAAAAAATCAGAAAAAAAATAATACAGTGAATAACTATATACACTTACCAACTCGATTCAATAATTGTTAACACATTGCCAAATCCCATACTTATTTTGTAGAACCATTTCAAAGTAAGTTATACACATTCCAGCCAGTTCACCCCACCACTTCTCAGCTTGCAGCTCCAAAGAATCGGGTGTTCTCTCCCCTAGCCACGCTATCAGTATCACACCTCACATAATTAACATCCATTCCCTAATAGCATCTCATTCTCACTCCATATTCAAATTGTCCCAATTGCCTCCCAGATGTCTTCTGTGCTGTTTTATTCTAACCGGAATTTTTTGTTGTTGTTAATCCTCATTCGAGGATATTTTTTCTATTGATTTTTAGAGAGAGTGGAAGGGAGGGGAGGGAGGGAGGGGTGAAAGAGACACATCGAATGGTTGCTTCCGTCATGCACCCTGACCCTGGGGTCGAACCAGCAACCTAGGTACATGCTTTTGACCAGGTATTGAACCCAAGACCCTCCAGTGTGCAGGCTGGTGCTCTAACCATTAAGCACACCAGCCAGGGCCTAAGGATTTGATCAAGGATCCTACACTGCCATTTGGTTTTTATTCTCTTTAGACTCTTTTAAGACAAAAAAGTTCTTCTCCATCCCTTTTGTTCATAATATTGACTTCTTGAGATAATAAACTGATTTCTACACATAAAATCAATTTAACTAATATGCAAAAAATATATATGTAACTGTCAAAGAGAAGGGAAATTCACATCTCTCCAGCCAGTGCGTTTGCTCCCTGTAGCCCAATTTGTAGGAATTAAAATGATCAAGAGGTTGCCTTGGTGACAACAGAATTAGAACAAAGGAAATAAATTCTGTCGTTCAGATGTTTAAAGATGCAAAACTCCGATATCATGGCACACCCATCTTCTTTTTCCACATGCTGTTTAACCAAACTCTGTGTGTGTTTATAATTTAAATAGTTTCAATTTAGATGCAAAAATAGAAGTTGTTTAAAAATCCTCAAATGTAAGATTTGAAGAATTGTATTTTCCCCACTTCCAAAGGAGTAATTGTGCTTTAGGGTCAAATATCTGCATTCTCTTCCTTGTCTTCAGTGTATAAGACAATTAAAACGTCACAATACAAGTCACCATAACTGATCAGAATACTAAAAAGTGAAAGGCCCCAGGATCACAGCATTTTAGAGCATCAGCCCCATTTTACCTGTGAGAACACTGAAGCAGAGAGCCATGAAGCCAGTAGGCTCAGAGCAGGAGCGGCGTTGCCGGCTCTGAGCTCTCCCCGCCTTACTGCTCTGCCTCTGCTGAGGTGCTCGGGAGTCTGACAGCGAATGCAGGGGTGGGAAGTGGAGAGGACAGGCTTGGAGCCAGATATCCCTAGCCCCAGACCAAAATGTTCTTGGCGTACTTTGGGTAGTTGGTACTTGGGTTTGGGGTGTAAGAAGTTGTTTTCTCGCCAAAACCGGTTTGGCTCAGTGGATAGAGCATCGGCCTGTGGACTGAAGGGTCCCAGGTTCGATTCCGGTCAAGGGCATGTACCTGGGTTGCAGGCACATCCCCAGTAGGAGATGTGCAGGAGGCAGCTGATCGATGTTTCTCTCTCATCGATGTTTCTAACTCTCTATCTCTCTCCCTTCCTCTCTGTAAAAAATCAATAAAATATATTTTTTTTAAAAAAAGAAGTTGTTTTCTCCCCTCCTATTCTAGAAACACTGGGGTTTAAATACTTTTATTTCTTTTTCTATTCTTCATAACCTTTGTAACTTCCTTTGTACACACAAAAGAGAGACGTTCTGATACACAGCTCCTTGAATATCCACACCAGATTCAAGGCGTCCAGCTTTCTCTGGAAAAATTGACAAGAGAGCTTTCTCCCTGATGAGATATTACATGCTCATAATTTCGTTTTCCTAAGGTCCCTGCGGACTGCGAGGCGGACTCATTCCCATTTTACAGAATGAAGAAAGTGAAGAGAGGTCATGGTAATTGTGCCAGGCAGTGGCTGCACACAGGGTCACAGTAGCCATGGCCCCAGGCCTGGGGGTTGGCGGGGGGAGCATCAGAACCCAGCCCGGTCCCGACCGACCACACCCTCCCCATCCCTGCCAGGGGCAGAACGCTCACTGAGCACAGGTCCCTGGATGGTGCCTTGAAAACAATACGCCTTCCTTTTTCTTTATAAAGCCCATTTTCACAGCCAGGCTTATTCTGTGCTGTTAGTCGGCGGCTCTCTGCTCTGACTACTCCGTGTGTTTGCCTGATTCCCCCACGTGCAGCCACCTGGGTTGCTTTCCAGCTGCCAATTAAGTGAGATCAGCTGTCTTATCAGCGTCTGTCTGGAACTTTCTATCCAGGGATAAGCAGTCTCAGAGGCAGGTGATGGCCACGGTCCACAGAAAGCCCACGGGGTCCAGCAGCAGGCTCTCCAAGCCCCACATGGGCAGGACTTCAGCCTGCACTTCTCTAACCAGGCCCAGCGCACTTCCAGTGATGGTTCAATATACCCTCCCAGAGCAAACTTCCATTCTTAAGGACACAGGGAATCGAGTTTCTAAGGGTGTGTTTCTACAAAGCCACTTCAATAAAAACAGAACCAAGGCTTTTATTTTTGTTTTAATGGAACAAGTGAAACCATATAACCTTCAGAGTACAAATACCTTCTGCAAGCATTTGAGAAGGGGGCAGGGGGTGGGAGGTTAGAAGTGCTTCAGTTTCTTGGCGATATCGATGTCCAGGTATTCATCCAGAAAGCTGTTTGCAATCCCGAGAGCTGCTAGGACGGCCAACAAGGCCAGAGCCCCCAGACTCAACCGGAAACCAAGGATCCTGCAGGGCAGAGATGAGGGAGGGAGGTGTTAAAGGGCTACAGTGGTGAAGCTGGGCGTCCTGGGGTCAGCTGCTCACTGTAGATACTGCCCAGAACTCCCATGTTTTGGCCACTTGAAAATTTGCATTCATCATATAAATTAAAGGGGATGCCTAACCACAGAGGTTAGTTGGCTCCTTCGAACATTCAAAGGATTGTTAAGGCAGGCAGGATTATTTCCTTGGTAACTTTCTGAAGATAACACAAAATTTTTGCAAGGATTGAAAGTGTGATGGTCAGCCCTAGCCAACTGCTCAGTGGATAGAGCATAGGCCTGCAAACTAAAGGTTCGATTCCAGTCAAGGGCACATGCCCGGGTTGCGGCTCGATCCCCAGTAGGGGGCGTGCAGGCGGCAGCCAATCAATGATTTTCTCCTACCATTGATGTTTCTATCTCTCCCTTTCCCT
>NW_006292604.1:1994576-2022226 GCF_000327345.1 Myotis davidii | reverse complement strand
TGGCAGCCAATCAATGATTCTTTCTCATCATTGCTGTTTCTCTCTCTCTCTCTCTCCCTCTCCCTTCCTCTCTAAAACCAATAAAGATATATTAAAAGAAAGTGTGATGATCAAAGAGTGCACACTTAGTACACACTTTTATACTTGAACTTTCCTGTCTGGTGCCTAATTGTGCATGGACTTGGGGAGATGTGGCCTCGGGCAATCACAGCCACCGGTGCTGTTAATACTCTCAGGACGCTGTCCACTGGTTTTTGTTCCAACATCAATTCTTGGGTTCTCCTTACCTTTTTTTAGCAGCTTCCGCATATCCCCAGAAATACTGGTGACGGGCATACATGTACACCAGACCCAGACAAGTAGCGAAAACTATAGAGAAAAAAAAAAACAAAGAAGATAGAGTCTGATGTCAGTCTCTCAAAGTGTGGAAGCTGAGAAAATGGTCACAAAATGTCTGACCAAAGACGTGTGTCCAAGATACATAGAGAACTCTGACGACAGTTCCGCAGTTGAAAGAAAAACAACCTGACTTTTGCAATGGGAAAAGTATTTGAATAAAGAATTCACAGGAAAAGATAAACAAGTGTACCAATAAGCACATGAAAATTTTTCCCACATTATTCATCAGCATTCAGTATCAGCAAACTGTGATTTAAAACCACAAGAGGACACCACTGCACGCCCACGAGAATGGCTCAGACACTAAAAGACTGACAATACAAATGTTGGTGATGTAGGAATCTTCATACGTTATCGGTGGAAAAACAAAATAATACAGCCACTTGGGGAAAAGGTCTGGTAGTTTCTTTTGAAACGACACATACTTTTGACCCAGCAATTCCATTCCTATGTATTTACCCAAGAGGAATGGAAGTGCGTGCCCATAAAAAGACTTGTACAGAATGTTCATTGCAGCTTTATTCGCCATAGCCAAAAACTGGGAGCAGCCCAGAAGCCCATCAACAGGAGGACAGATCACCAAACTGTGAGACTCGTGCAGTGGAATATCACTCGGCAGTGAAAAGAAACATGGTGAATGTCAAAATCATTTTGGGGAGTGAATGAGGCCACAGTGTGTGCTTCCAATATGGAAAGTTCCAGAACGGGCAGAACTACACCAGGAAGAAAACCTTCCGAACAGTGTTTGCCTCTGAAAGGGGTTGACTGGGAAGGGCGTGGGACAACATCTGGGAGGTCGTCATGTACTCTTATCTTCCTAGGTAGTTGGGTCACACAGGTGTACACACTTGTCAAAACTCATTGAACGGTGCACATAAGATTTTTTTGATTTCTTTAAAAATAAGTTTTACCTAAAAGAAATATAAAGTGTGGCGTGATGTCCTGCCATCCTGTCCAGTGTAAAACATCCTGTCCAGAGAGGGCTACATGAGGAGCCCTCTCTTTCCTGAGCACCACAGGGTGGGAACTGCCAGAGCCCTCTCAGGAACACACAGAGCGTATCTGTGCGATTCTGATATGCTGGATAGAATTAAAGTCAGTATGTTATTAGGTCACAAACATTTTCTTGTTGTTGTTGTTGTTGATTTTAGAGGGAGAGGAAGGGATAGGGAGAGGGAGAGAAAAACATCTCATTGATTGCCTGCCTCCTGCAAATGCCCACTCAGGGACCAAACCACAATCTGGGCATGTGCCCTGACCTGGAATTGGCCTTCCAGTGTATGGGACGATGCTCAGCCGAAGGAGCCACACCAGCCAGGCCTAGTTTCTTCTACATACCAGGCATTAGTCTAAGAATTGGGGTTAGCAGTGAGATAGATACAAGCTCCCTGCCTTTATGGAGTTTATCAGCAAAGACTGGCGACAAATACATAGAATAATGAAAAGAAAATTAGACTCGAAGGTGCAGTGAAGGAGATGAGGGACAGGACAGTGGGAACTGGAGGCAGTGCCTTTGATTTTCCATCCTGAGGAGATTGAAAGATGCCAAGCAAGGTGCCTGCAGAGGTGGAGAGTCTCTGAGCAGGCTACCGTTTGAAACTCCCCATCTAATAAATGGCTCCCAAAAACCCGGCGAGAACTGTTTAGGGGCAGTTAATAGGCAACTTACTTTAGAAGAGAAAGAACCCAGAGAAAATTACAACAAGAAGACACCTGAGAAATGCCTTCCTGACAGGCAGTGGGCCCATCACAGCGAAATGCAAAGGCTCCAATGGCAGAGGCTGAGCCCCATGATCAAAAGGCACTTTTCTTATTAGTTGTTCATGTGGTCTCACCTGACAAGGAACCAGGCCTTCACTCGTGCCCGTAAGGGACAACACTGTGAGTGGGAATAAAGTTAAGGAGTCTTTCTCTGAAGGACATTTTATCTGGAATTCCTCAGTCGACAGTAAAAATTACAAGAAGGTGATAGGATTGCGTTTGAAAGCAGCAGGATTTGGGCTTATTATTTAAGTCTTAGCCATCATGGGTCAAACTCAAATGAGGCCACCAGAGTTATCAGAAAGCATAGGGATGGCCCTGGCTAGTATGGCTCAGTTTGGTGCCGCCTCCTCTGCACCAAAAGGTTGCTGGTTTGATTCCCAGTCAGGGCACATGCCTGGGCTGTGAGCTAGATTCCCAGTAGGGGGCGAGCAGGAGGTAGCTCTCCATTGATGTTTCTCTTTCTCCCTCTCCCGTCCTCTCTCTCTAAAAATCAATAAAAATATTTTTTAAAAGAAAGCAAAACGGATTGACTTTCCAGCCAAGGCAGCTGGCGCTGATCTAACCTCCCGCGAGGCATAGTTTGGGTAAAGCCCTCGGCTCGCCAAGGATACCCAGTCCAATAGAAAGTACATCATTGTAGAGTTGTTACATACAAACAACAGCACTGCATCCCTGGGAACTCTCAAGAAAAGGGACATGGATTGTCGGGTCCAATTCCATAGACCCTGCTCTGTACTTGAAAGCTGATTTTCTCCTACACTGGTAAATGTTAAGTTGGACAAATGACTTAACCTCTCTGTACTTCCGTTTCTTTGTATGGGAAGCAGGCATAAATTATAGAGCCCAGGGCTGGGGTTCAAAACTCTGTCTATACATTAGAATCACCTGAGAGGTTTCAAACACTCCGTTGCCTGGGCAGCCCCCAGATGTGGGTGGGACCAGGCAGCAGTATTCTCCACGTGCTTCTGACCACAGTGCTAAGGCCAGCAGTCCAGGTCGGTCACCACTGTGGCTTTACCGCTCTCATCACTGCCGCCCAGGGAAGGACGCCCACAGCAGGGGCGTGAGATGACACATGAATAAACAGCGGCTCAGATTCTGCTTCAACTGGGTCCTTCCATGGCTTGGGATTTTAGACATCAGTCTTGGTTACGGCTGTTAGTCTTTCATGCAAGAGCCCCTCAATCCCCTTCAGTAGGCCCTGGGGATACAGCAGCAAATGGGGCAAATTCCCGACCTCAGGGAGTTGACATTCTGCTGGGAAACCACAGTGAGGGACTGTGACATGGAGCTAAGCTGAGACAGGCCATCCGTCTCCCCCACTATCAACTGCAGGTCAGGACACACTCCTGCAGGGGGTCTGGGACATGATCCAAAGGAGGTCAAGAAACTAACGCAAGATCTGGAAGTCAACACAAATGTTGTGTTGTTTTTATTCTGAAGTGCCCAACATATCGTTTGTTTCAACTTTTTTTAAAAAAAAGTATTGAATTAAATTAGCATAGAGCAGAGTTAGCCTGTCTGCAGCTCAGTGCTCTTTGATGAGCAGAGACGCTGCTGGTTTTGTTTAAAACAATCTCGTAGATGTGTGGCTGCATGTCTACCCCTCAATCGTTCCAAGAACCATAATCCTCCTTGGAACAGAGTGGAATGTGTTTTGCAATTACCTTGGTTGAAATACCATCCAGCCATCCACAGTGTAATCATGAATAGCGGGTAAAACTCCACACCATTTTGTCTGCAGGAAAAAGGTAAAGACATGAGTTATTTTATGAGAAAACTCTACGCCAAAGTATGGAGTTTCAATCTAGAGGTAAACTGTTCATTGTCTTTTCACAAAAATAATATAAGAATTTACATAAAAAGCTTAAATGACCCTTCCATGTAAAATGAATCTTTTTAAAAATATGTGTTTACTGATTTTTAAAGAGAGAGGAAGGGAAAGGGAGAGAGAAACATCCATGTGAGAGAGAGACATTGATTGGTTGCCTCCTATACACACTAAGACTTTCGGGACCGGACCCACAGCCTGGGCATGTGCCCTGACTGGGAATTGAACCAGTGATATTTTGGTGCAAAGGACAATGACGCTCAACCAACTGAGCCTCACCGGCCAGGGCTAGAGTGAGCCTTTTGAGGTGAGACTGAAACATTGTTTAAACCTCAGAGCAGGGCCAGGAATCACTCTCCTACTTACAAGTTGCCAGAAGTAGAAATGAATCATGCTCTTTTCCATAAGAAAGGCCTTGAGATTGTCATGATCCTGAGCCTAAAAAGTATTCTCTATCTTATCTGAAGAACCCAGAAAATAACCCCATTCATATTAAAGATATTTCTTCCCCCAAATTCCCTCATATCCATTGCTTCCACTTAAGTGACTCGGCACATTTTTTTAAATGGTCTTTAAATAATTTCCCTAAAACCTCCTGAGGTAAATGAATGAGCATATTTCATTCCCATTGTACAGAGGACAGACAGAGTCCACTGAGCCCAATTTGACGGGGCCTCACAGAGAATCGAAGGGAGACCGTGTCAGCTCCAGATTCTGAAGCTCTGTCTTCATGTCAACTCAGATTGCCTCTGTTCACAGAAGACTTGGATGGAAACGTTGATACCATTTTAAGCAAAAGGGAACAGTTCTCTGGGAACTATAGTTGATGCATCTGCACCTAGGAAAGGGAAAATGATGCATCATATTCCTCCACCTTCCAGAGATCTTGGCGAGGTTGGCTGTGTTCTTTGCTGACAATATCACAACCAGAAAGAACTTTAATGTAATTCGTAATGAGGTCTCGAGTGGATCTTGGTGGGAGAGTCATCATGTACAGGATTATCAGTGATCACACATGCTTTATTTTTTAATTTAATTTTATTTTTTCCATCGCCATTTCTCCCCTCTATGCCCTCCTCCACCGCCACTCCTCCTCCCCCTGCAATCACCACCGTGCTGTCCACATGCTTTCTTAAAGAAGCCTTAAAAGCTTGAGCACTTAAATTGAGGTGATGGGCAATTGACCCGGAAGTAGCTGGTAGTGGCTGGTGAAGCCCATAAGTGATATTTTTAATTGGGAAAAAAAAGTGGCTTGGTTTGGTTTTTGCAACCCAGAGGGTGACATCAGGGGCCCCCGAACCTCTCTCCTCCCGTGGTATGTACAGCTGCACACAGAGCAACTCCCTCCGAAAGTCCGGACACCAGCTGAGTGGCTCCTACACCTCGGTCACATGAGGAAATGCCCACTCTGTATTATTTTTATAAGAAAAGGCCCAGACACACTCGCACCATAAACACCACCCCCAGCACAGCGCCCTACAATCAGGAGGGAACCCTCAACTCCCAGCTTCCTTGTGAGGCCCGCACACCCAGCACCCCAACCTAAGGGCCCGGCCCCCCACACACTGAGCTCTGAAAGCCAATGGGGCTCTCACCCACACGACCCACGAGGCTTTGGGGAGGACTCTAACAGGGCGGCGCACGGCCATGCCTTACAGCGCTGGCCAGGAGGGCTGTGCCCCTGCACACACCCGCTGGGCTCCGGGAAGTAACTGAGAAGATAGGAGGAGGAGGGCTGAGGTCCTAGTGAGCAGGGCTTGTTGGAAGCTATTCAGATTCAGGTCAGGATGGGAAGGTAACAGGCATTTGTGATCCTGGGGGCCAAAGCCTGGAGCATTGAGCCAGTTTAGCACCATATCCCTGGCACCTCCTTCCCCAGGAAATGAGCCCCTTGCCCCTGTGAGCTGTCACTGACGTCTCCCCTGACCTCCTGTCCCAGTGACTATACTTTTCCCCTGGCCCCTCCTTTGCTGACCTGCCTTAAGCCAGTCCTGGGGCCCTGCTATTTACTGACAGTCCTCTCTGCTGCTGCCTGACGAGAACACCGGGATTGCTTGGCCTTAAGGTACCTGGAATCCCATCCTACCTGCTCATGAGAACCTCCAGCACGTGCCCACCACGGCGAAGTGGCCCAGGTGTGGATGTGTCCCAGGACAGCTCTTCACGGTAAGCTGTCAACAGACTTTGTTGAACTCAAAGGGACCAAACTCTCAAAATTTGTTCTTAACAATCCTTTCAATAACGGATCACAATTACCAAAATGAGAATAATTATTGGTCTCTTGTGGACATAAAGGCAGATCTATTCTGTCATCTTCATATAGGACAGCGGTTCTCAACCTATGGGTCGCGACCTCTTTGGGGGTCGAATGATCCTTTCACAGGGGTCGCCTAAGACCATCGGAAAACACATATTGAATATATTGTTTTCGTGATTAATCACTATGCTTTCATTATGTTCAATTTGTAACAATAAAAATACATCCTCCATATCAGATATTTACATTATGATTCATAACAGTAGCAAAATTACAGTTTTGAAGTAGCAACGAAAATAATTTTATGGTTGGGGGTCACCACAACCTGAGGAACTGTATTAAAGGGTCGCGGCATTAGGAAGGTTGATAACCACTGATATAGGAGGTCCTCAGGAAAATCTCCAGATGGGACAGAAAACAGCTGGCAGCAGCTGTGTCAATGTCCCTTACTGTGGGAACAGAAGGCACCTTTGATTACACGCCCGCTGAGGGAAGCTAAGCCTGTCCCTCATTGGCTGGTTAGAGCCCTCTTTGCACCATGATCCTGTGCTCCGCTGATATTTAAGCTTCCCATGAAAAGAGCAGGGGGAGGTTCTCCTTTGTTTCAGGCGGATGTCACCATGCACCTCACCTTCCACACAGGGCTGAGAACAGAAAGAGTCTTTGCTGAAAGGACAGTTGGTGGACAACCGTCCTGGTCTGCCCTGGACGGGGAAGGTTTTCAGAACATGGGACTTTCAGCTTTAAAACCAGGACCACCTGGTAAATTGTCTGGTTGGCCTGGAACTAAGGGGTTTCCTGGGACCCAGAACGTTGAGTGCCCACACCAAGAAAGTGCCAGGAACTTTAGGTGGTCATCCTAAAGGCCGGCCTGGGGGAGCCTGTTGAGACTGAGTCGTTATGGCTGCTAAAACCCTCATGGTCCATCCAAGTCCAAGGGAGTCTGGGCCATGAGGCTTAGGATGTGTGGTCTCTGCAGATTCCCACCTGGATCTGAGGGCTGGGAGCAGGGAGAGCAGTCCCAAACTAAATGCTGTCGGGACCCTGTCTCAGTCATTAAGGGTACTGCAAAGTTTACCTCATTTGGGGGGGAAAAAAGAATCAATTTATGGCAAGGCAACCCAAACTCTGACAGTTCCTGAAACATTAGTCTCCAAATGGTTTTCATCACATAGCCCTAACAGCTCTACAGCCCTCATAAAAACATACACATGCCTACGGCAGCAGAGGTGCTAGCTGACGGCCGATGGACTGAGTGGGTGCTGCCCAGCCCGGGACGACACCCCCAGCCCGCTTGCATTCAGGCGGTGCCCCTTCTTGCCAATGGAAAGTGCATGAAAGTGAAATATGTCACTTCTGAGCCAAATGGTTAAGTCGAGGGTGTGCCAAGCACCTTCCCCCACTCGCTGGTGAATGGGGAGAACGCTGAGGACCTGGATGGGGAAAGACCCCTTAGACAGAAGGAGCTGAGGCCTCTGAATGACCACGTGGAAGGCCACCCAATAGGAACACCCATATAGGACTTGACATGAGCAAGAAGGAAACGTCCATTGTGTCCAACCATTGGGAATATGGGGTTGATCCATCAGCACAGCTAATACAATTGACTTGGAAAGAATGTCATATGTATTATAAAACACACAAAAAATAGAAACGAAAGGATGAAATTTTAAGTATAAACAGAAGTTTGAATACCCCCCCCCTTCCCAGCAGAGTACTTAGTGCACCCTCTCAGGGTACACATCACTTCTGACCATCTTGGTGATTTGACAGAGAGTTTTCTAATGAACAGGCAACTTTGCTTATAACAATCTTGCTCATAGGAAATCTGGACCATTCGCCAAAGGAGAAAACCTGATCAGACATAGAACATTTGTAGTGCCGTGCTCATAGTGTGATATCTTTTAAAAACTAAAAAACACAACAACTTAAAGGTGCTTTCGTAGGTTTTCCTCTTTCGAGTTTCTGTTTGCTGCGTTTCCTCCCTCCTTTTACTTCATGGCTGTTTTCCCAAGCAGCGGGCAGCTCGCACTGTTAACAGAGGCCCCAGGACCCAGGACCCAGCCGCTGGCTTTCGACCCTGGGACGTCTTTTGGATTATTACTCTGACTGGGGGTCGGAGCACCAGGCTAATACACTCAGAACAGTCTTGGGGATGAGAGGTTGCTGAGTTAATCTTTTATAGACGCGTAACTATCTAAATTGCTCCTTGTCAAGTAACCCTTGTGTGGGGACACCCGAGGGAGGTTGTGGGGGGTGGCAGGAGAACATGACTCTAACCAGCACTTGTCAGCGATGTGGTTGACAAGGGACAGGGTGAGCAGAGAGGGAGTGAGGCTTGCAGCTCATCAAATGCCAGCCGTCCCCTGACTCCCTGAAATCACCCAGCCTGTGCGACAGACACTTTTGGTGGTGGCACTGACTGAGTGTGCCCTCCCCAAAATTCATATGTTGAAGCCCTACCACCCATATGTTGGTGTAAGGAAGCACTTAAGGATACACAAGGGCAGAAGGGCCCTGATCCCATAGGACTGGTGTCTTATAAGAAGAAATAGCCGGAGCTCTCTGGCACCCACCGGCCTCACTCTCCCAGCACCCAGGCACACATGCACAGAGGAAAGGCCACGTGAGGACACGGCGAGCCACGAAAGGAGAACTCTCACCAGAAAATCGAATCAGCCAGAACCTTGGTCTTAGCCGAGCAACCTCAGAACTGGGAAAAAACAAATGTCTGTTATTTAAGCCTCGCAGTCCGTGGTGTTTTGTTACAGCAGCGCAAGCTGACTAAGACTGGTGGCCTGTGGAGCAGGAGGCTAGAGTTCAAACAGCTCACCATTTAGAGTCATTTTTTCATCTTGGAGAGATCTCAAGCCCTCATTTAGTGGTAAGTACATTCTGTGCTCTCAGCTAGTGCCCAAGATGAGTACACGTGGAAGAAAAATGGAGATGTGCTTACGGTCTCTCTCATTTAACTTATTTGCACTTACTACAAAATTAGGTGACCCACATTCCCATCATCCCAGTAGCGCAGAATGTTTGAAAAAGTATTATCTTTCTAAATTTTCCTTTTCTCTGTAGTTTTTAGATATGCATTAAGGTCACTTGTTATAATTCCTGAATTTCATAATTAGAATTCAAAACGACTGTAAAAAACTAGTGAAATGGTAACAACAACAAAATTACAGAACTACAAGAGTAAGAAGAGGGTAATATTACAAAGAGTACTCAGATTCGTGACGACTGGGTTTACTTGGTCCTTGTGGCAGTTAATTCTGGACCAGGAACTGAATAATTTAGCATGAAGTAAATGAGAATACTTTAACAAGAACTAAGTAAGAAGCAATTCCTCTATCTTACCCAGAAACATGAAACCCACTACATATACTTCTAGACTCCTGGCTTAGAAGTAATATGAAAAGTTTTAGTCTAAAAATAACAACCTAATTTTTGCAATGATTGGAGAAAAAACAGCTAAAGAATTCGTGCTCCCTAGCCTCAACATGCAAAAGATGAAAGACACTCCGTAAATGATCCTCAAGTGTATGAAGAAGAGTGAGGTACTCAGCTACTTCCTTCCAGTGAGGATCGAATCCGAGGAAATGTATTTAAATTGCAGCAAGATCCATTTAAAACTTGGATCTACTTTTCAGATTTAGAAAAGCCTTTAATCTAAAGGAATCGAGGTGCTCAAAGTAAACTACATAGAAGTTTCTAAGCTGAGCAATAGCATGAAGGAATGGCCCTTGGTGAAGTTATAACTGCTATTTTCACAATTGGGGGAAAAAATGTGTTCTGGTAAAAGGCTGGGAAACTCTAGAGATAGTCACCTCAATCTGTGTAGGAAAAGAAGGGGAATTGGATGGGGCTCTGGAGAGGGGCCTTGGGCTGGTAACTGGGTAAGTTAGGCTTCATAATAAGCATCTTTGCTTGGCAAACGAATATCCAAGCTGAGGCTCCCCTCAGACAGGAAACAGGTACTTCCGTGGTGCTCAGAGGGACCCTGCACTGATTGCCATGAGATGTCACATTCCACTTAGAGGGAGAATTCGCCAGAACACCAAGCTTCCTGACTATGCCTAGAGCAAAGCAGCAGGAGAAAGAGGTAGGGAAAAGGCAGCATTCTCGTTACAGCCAAGGCCGTGAGACCTCTAAGGGAGGCTGCCGGGCCTCCGTGCTTGGTCCAGGAGAGCCAGAGAAGAAAGTGCATCCCCCCTCTCGGGAACCGGCAGAGCTCAGGGGAGCCCGCCCTTCACACCAGAACAGGTGGCCATTAGGCTTCGGGATGAAGTGGTTATCCCCAGGGATCCCGCCTCGGATAAAGCCGAAATGGCTTTACTAGTCATCTGATTTGGACAGACTTATCCTAAACCTTACACTCTAAGGCAAGGACTGGGCTAGGGCTGAGAACCATCTCAGGAGAAATTCAGGGAAGGGAGTAGAGCCATCAGAGCCCAGCCTTTTTGTAAAGGCCCCTCCGAAGCTGTAATAAAGGTGGGTAGAGACTCCACACACTGGCTACCTCAAGCTTCAAGGGTCATGAAAAGAGTGTTGGCCGGGAAGAGTGATTCTCTCTTCTCTGCACATCTTTCCCCACATCAGAGCGGGGTGTGTGTGTGTGTGTGTGTGTGTGTGTGTGTGTGTGTGTAGTGTGTGGCCAGCCCGGATCCCTGAGCGGTGGAGAAGCATGACTTACTGTGCACGAAATATTCTCTCAAACTCAGGTGACCCAGAGACTGCTGGAGGCATAACTTTGTATTTTAATCTTGCTTTTGCTACATGCATAGCAAAATAACCTGCAAGTAAAAAGGAATAGATGTTAAAAATCTGACACATTATTATTCATTAATAAAGTGCTCATTTAAACCACAATTAGATACCACTGCATACCTATTAAAATGTATAAAATTTGCCCTAGCTGGTTTGGCTCATTGGATAGACCATGTCAGTGGACTGAAGGGTCCCAGGTTTGATTCCCGTCAAGGGCATGTACCCAGGTTGCAGGCTCGATCCCCAGTAGGGGGCGTGCAGGAGGCAGCCAATCAATGATTTTCTCTCATCATTGATGTTTCTAACTCTCTCTCCCTTCCTCTCTGAAACCAATAAAAATATTTTTTAAAATATGTAAAATTTAAAAGACAGGTCATACTAGTTTACAGAGACAGACAAGTGAGGATACAAGAGTAACTGGAACACTTACCACAGCTAGTGGGAATGTAAAATGGTACAACCACTTAAAAAACCATTTGGAGGGATTTGTTAGTTAGGCAGAGTGAGACCATGTGATTCAGCCTTTCCACTCCTGTGTGGGCATGTCCTACCCAGGGTCCTGCTTCACCCTTGCTGATGAGGACACTGAAGGTCACAGCATCCTGGCCAGGGCCACCTGACTGAGACATGGCTGGACTAGACAGATTCAAGACTGTCTTCAAAACCTGAGCTGCTTCTACCACGACACATGGGGTCCTGACTCCATAAACAGCAGACTCTTGTAGGAGCTACAAATTCTGGTTCTTATGCCAACTGAACAGCCCTTCTCTCTCTCTCTCTCTCTCTCTCTCTCCGCCCTCCCTCCCACCCATCACCCAACATTCCCTGTCCACCCCCAATCACCATTGTTGCAGTCTCCTCTCCTCTCTTCCCACTCCCATCCGTGGCACCCGGCCACCAAACCTTCTGGCCCAGTTCACACTGTCCCCGCACCCACCAGCCACAGAAGCCTCCTGTGAGGATGACACGGGCTCTGTCAACGGGGTGCCCAGGGCCCCACTCCTGTGCTCCCTGCAGTGTGGGCATGAGGGTCACAAGGTGGGTAGTGGCTCCATGTAGGTCTATGCGACCCAGGGGGCCAGCACGGGGCGCTTCAGACCTAAGTGCTTCGTAAATGGGTCACAAACATCCTGCCCTCCTCCACGAAAGGCTGTGACTCAGACCACACAATGGTGTAATATTTCCTTAAATCCACAGAACAAACTGGCTAGGCAAGGCACTGAGGGCATGTGCAAGCTGGACTTTATCCTCAACTGCAGTGCCTTCGAGCAGCCCACAGCCCTGCCCGGTTTGCGGGCACAAACAGCCTTGGCAGGCTGAAGAAATGTGCACTTGGTTCGAAGTCTTGCCCAGCAGTGCTCAGACCCTCTTCCCCATTTAGAAGGTCAGAGGCTAGGAACTGAGCACCTGTGATCCCCATGGAGAAAAGCCCTCATCTAACCAGGCGACTGGGATATTGAGTAATCCTAGTGGGGAGGTGCTTTGGAATTTAGAATTCAGTCCTGAATCAGAGGCTCCTATCTCTGCAGGAGATTCCTTTTAACCTGATACTCAGGCCTGCCATAAGCAGTGTATTTCAGAAAACACATTAATTAAAAGATCAAAGTTTAAGAAACCACAGCCAGAGTTCACAGGCAGGTACAACGCTACCTTTGGAACACTCGTAATTAATATTTATAGTCTGCTTGCCCCTCATCCTGGTTAGCACCCTTGGAATGCTGGCATGAACTGTGGGTCATCACCACAGAGGGGCGCTGGGCAGACTATGGTCTTCGGAGCACACAGGGGCACCAGCAAGTATGCAACCGAGAAACCAACCTCCCTCGACCACACACACACACACACACACACACACACACACACACACATGCACACACACACTCTCACTATTTTATCATTAGCATTAACTCCTGAGGAAATTGCAAATGTAAGAGACAGCCAGGTATCTGTGAGAAAATAAGATCTCAGTGTTGCTGACACATACAGTGTGAGACAAGTGGAGCTCTCTCTCTCTCTCTCTCTCTCTCTCTCTCTCCTTTTCTCTTATTCTCTCTCTCTCTGACACACACACACACACACACACACACACACACACACACACTGCTGGACTCTTACTTTGCTGACAGGCAGAGAGGACAGAGACAGCAGCCAGCAAAACTGAGTTCCCGGCCATCTTTCACCATGAAGGTTCTGCTTCTGGGAACTGTTTGTAGAAATGAGGGGAAGAGAACAGGGCACGTTCATGACTTCCTTATAAGGTAAACAAAGCCGGGAGAGAAAAAAAAAGATGATTCCAGGCAGAGTGACCTTTGCCCTGGAACAGGAACAGGAAAGCCGCTGGTCTAGCTGCCAGTCTCTGTCCTCATCTGCCCAGCTGCTTCCTGAACTTGATTTACTGGCTCTCTCGTGCCAGCCAGCGGGCTGCAGGATTCCCCGCGGCAGCGGCACCTGCAGCTAAACCGTCTTCTCAGCCAATTCCCAAACAATTTCTCTCCCCCTCTCCGAACACCGGGGCCCCTCTGGTCTGCTCCCCAGCTCCACGGCCTGTTGAGACCTTTCTCATCTCCTGTGGGAAAGTAAAAGGAAGCACTTATTCAATCCCACTGAGAGTTAAATGCTCATCTAATTTAAACAGAATCTAACTTTATTCCTCGGTAAATTACAGACCCAGAATTGGAACGCAAGTCCAGCAGCTCCCACCTGGGCCCTGTCTCCTGTCCCATGCTACCTCCCACGGTCACCTTGACACTCCCACGAGCATGGTGACAATGTCTGTCCTTTTTTTAGATATAATTGACATATAACATTGCATTTGTTTCAGATGTACAACATAATGATTTGATATTTGTATATATTGTGAAATGATCGCCCCAAGAAGTTTAGTTAACATTCATTGCCTCACATAGTTATAAATTTTTTCTTATGATTTAACTTTCGTCACCTTGCTGTACATACATCCCCATGACTTATTTGTTTTATAACGAAGTTTGTTTCACGGATTAAAAAACAAACAAGCTCAGATATATGTTCCAAGAAGGAAGAGGCGCCAAGAGGAAAGAAGTGGAGCGATATTTTAATTGACCTCTGGTAGGAACACGGTGACATGCTGGCCGAGGGCCTCTGCGCTGCAGAGCCACGCCCCGCAGCACCCCACGTAGGGCGCAGCCGCAGCCGGGTCCTTCGTGGAGCCCATTCATCATAGTCCCCCCTCTGTCCATGCAATCGTTTTGCTCTGTAAAGATGCAGCTGCCTCAGAATAAAGTCGGGGGCCCTTCTTTGTCTCAGATCACTGAGACTCGAGGGATCCCCAGTGCCCACAGGGCGGCCAGCACGCCTCAGCCTCACCCAGGCCTGCCCCGAGCTCCCAGTTCAGACAGTTCAGGTAACACCACCGCGGCAGCATTTATGGCCTCTGTTCATTCAGAGGGGATAATTAGGGCTGAAGGGAAGTTCAAATGAAATAGGGCTGTTAGGAGGGTTGAATTAATTAACATTTACAAAGCACTTAAAATAGCACATGGCAACTAAAAGTGCCTGCTGTGTGTTTGTTAAATAAGCACATAAAATACCTAGAAAGGTATTGAGCATATTGGGTACAGAATGTTAAAAGATATTTGTTAAAAAGGTAAAAAACCATGCCTCTCAGACAAATACAAAATGAAAACACATCGAGAGTTTATTGAATTCATTCATGAGGGAAGCAGTATGCCATTTTAACCAGTTCAAAGGAGAATTCAAAGAAACACACATATGTCATGTTAAAAAATGATACTCAACTGGAGAAATGTTGAAGATCTTATTGCCTTTATTCAGTGATTCGTGACCTGGGCAGCACCCCATCTGCCAGATGGGAAGGCGCTCTGAGGAGCTGTACAGAATGGAAGACTTGGGCGGAAGGGGCGGGAACCAGGAAGTCATACTTGGCAGGACTAGTGATTGCAAAGTCACTTTCCTCTGGGAGGGCAGGGGCTCATCGGCCAGTTATCTAACCAGTGCTGATCAGGCGATTCCTGATTGGCTGGTGCAGGATTCCATTTCTGGGCGAGCTGAAGCTGTAATCAAGTCCGGTTTGATGACACGGTGCTTAGAATAAGTGCCTCCACTTGGTGCCTGCTGTCTTGTTTTCAGCACTGAGGAACCAGGAATGCCAAAATTAATTTGCAAATACCTGCAAACCAGATCTTCTCACGATGCCCTGCTGGTCTCTGCAGGTTCCCCCTGGTCTTACTTGTTCTTGAAGCCAAAGAAGACCAACACGACGCAAGAAGATGAATCCTGGAAGTCCAGGACAGTATTGAAACTTCCCTGTGCGTTTGATTGAATGGTTTTGGCCTGCAGAACGCAGCAGAGATTCTAAACTGCACGCCAGCTTCCCTGCACCCACACCACCATCTCCTAAAATAACTTCCCAAAGCACAGGCCCTGAGGGGGAGGTCTGGGCTGGGCCTGCGGGCAGGCAGAGGGTCTCTGATATGAGGACTCTTCCGAGACACAGAAGAGGCAGAACAAAGAGGTGAGCAGGGAAATGGGACCCCTGTCAGATGGCCAAAGCCTTTGGGAGTTTACAGCTCCTGTTTTGAGAAACCTGGGCACATCCATACTAGAGAATAATCTTTAAAAAACAAAACAGAGAACTCCAGAGTGACCTTCTTTGTCTCCCCAATGAATGACCGACCTTCTTTCCACTTTCCAGACACATCCTGAGATTCCCTGCTGACTTCTCCCCACCGATGCCAGCCAGTCTGCAAACCCAGGTCCTAAGATAGTGATGGCGAACTTATGACACGCGTGTCAGAGGTGACACACGAACTCATTTTTGGGGGTTGATTTTTCTTTGTTAAATGGCATTTAAATTTATAAAATAAATATCAAAAATATAAGTCTTTGTTTTACTATGGTTGCAAAGATCAAAAAATTTCTATATGTGACACAACACCAGAGTTAAGTGAGGGTTTTTCAAAATGCTGACACGCCGACCTCGAAAGGTTCGCCATCACTGTCCTAAGAGATAGTTGACATGATGGGAGAGTGCCTCAGTGCTTGGAAGCTTTACTAGAGCTAGAGAGTGCAGCTAGTTTCTGCCGCGAGGAAGGTGTACAGCAGTGGAGCAATACTAAGCCTGCGTCTGGGCTGACCCACCAAACAACAGTCATTGCAACACAGCACACAGCCTGTTATAAGGTGACTCATGAAAACCCCGAATGGGTAGACCATAGGCCAGTCAGGTCCTGCAGAAAAAGAAACATAACAAAACAGAAGGAAAAACCCCACCAGCCCCAAACCGGAAAAACCAGATATAACATCAGGAGGCTGGAAGGCGTAGGACTGTTCTGCTATCCTGGCAACAGGATAAAGAATTTCAAATACTGGCCTGGCCAGCGTGGCTCAGTAGTTGAGCATTGACCCATGAACCAGGAGATCACAGTTCAATTCCTGGTCAGGGCACATGCCCAGGTTGCAGGCTTGATCACCAGTAGGGGGCATGCAGGAGGCAGTCGATGGAAGATTGTCATTGGGGAGGGCAGGAGGCAGCTGATCAATGACTCTCCCTCATCATTGATGTTTCTATTTTTCCCTCTCCTTTCCTCTCTCTGAAATCAATAAAAAAAAATTTTTTTAAAGAATTTCAAATATTGGATATTTGGTTTGCTCTTCTTTTCCTTTATTTTTTTCTCTAGTCAATCTTTTTTATTTGTTTTTATAAAGTCTTCACTTTTTTTTGAATCTTTAAATTCTTTAAAATTACAGTTTACATTCAATATTAGTTTGAATTTGTTTCATCTTCCTTCCTTTTTGTTTATCCTTCCTGCTTTCTTTTAATCGTGTTCTGTTCTCACATTTGTTTCTGGGACTTGGTCAGCAGAGCATCTTCAGAATCTCAGTTCTGGCAGGTCCCAGGCCGACCCACCCGGGAGGGAACTCCAGACAACACAGCTTCCGCCGACCTCTGAACCCTCTTCCCATTCACGTTCAGAGGACCCACCAGCTCATCTCATTCCAACCCTAATTTGCAATTGGAAGATTCTGGTCAGCCACACAATTCAGAGCGGAGAGCTGTGGCTTAACTCTGTCCTTTCTATCAAGAGAAGTTATATCTTGTCACACCACTAGGGGGTGTAAGTCGCAGGGTTACCAGAACTGGGGATTCCACACATGGGAAGGCAGCTGGAGCATCAGAACGGGCAGGCGGGGCCTCCCGGTCTCAGCTTCCTCCTCCAGCTCTCCAGAGGCCCGAGATCAGAGCTGCAACAAGTCAGTTCACAAAAGCTGTTTGCCAAAACCACTCCTCCTTGGTGCCCTAAAACACATCAGGTTTTCAGAAGGCCACATAATGACCCCTTCCAGCAAGAGCCCTGAGATGCACCAGAGCTTCAAGCCTTGGTGCTTAAATGTAGAAATCCCAGGGTTAGTCCTTAGTCCTGTCTCACTCAGAACTACGCACAAGCCAAACACAGACCCTGCCCAGAAAGGGCCATGGGCAGCTGAGCCCCGCTGTGCAGTATCAATAAAGCCGTTCTTTGAGGTCTGAAAAAAAAAAGGAAAGGAAAGAAAGGGTCCAAAACAGGACACTGCAGAGGAGGCGTCCCTGTGGAGACCACAGGAGGCAGCCTGTCAGGGGTGAGAGGTGAGACCAGCCGAAGGAAGTCCCACTGAGTGGACGCAAAGCCAAAGGGTGAATTCCATATTTTGATACATGTTTTGAAGAATTAAAAGCCCTATCTCAGACTTTGGTTTGATCTTTCAGTGCATGCCTGGCTTCTAGAGCGGTCTGGCAAAATTAAAGCGCAGTCTGCAGATTACTTCGCCTAAATTCTTTGCAGAGGAGCAGGTCACAGAGCGGGGCCGAGTCTGCAGAGGCGCCTGGGTCAGGCAGGCTGTTTGGTTGGGAAAACATCAGAAATAGGGCTGGCTCCACAGGGGCAGAGAAAAACCTACAGCAAGCAAAGGAAGGCGTCTGGAGATCTTCCCAAAAGTATGCCTAAGTAGTATTCGCCCACTCGTTCATTCATGCATTACCCAGTGCACTGAGAGTGTCCCGCAGGCCCAGCGCTGTGCCGAGGCCTGGGACTCAGGGCTGAGCAAGACAGACAGCAGCCCTGATCTGGAGGCGTTTTCAGAGTGTGAGCACAAGCATGAGCAAGGCTGCACCAAGCTAGTCAATTCAGCACCACTGTGTTGAGTGCTGGACGTGGCAAGTCCCGGTGCCCCCAGAGCGTGCACCAGGGCACTAACCTGGTCTGGAGGCCACAGAAGTGCAGCTTCGGCTGAAGACTAGTAATGCAGTGACAGCTAGGTGAATGGCTGAAGACTAGTAATGCAGTGACAGCTAGGTGAATGGCTAAGGACTAGTAGTAATACAGTGACAGCTAGGTGAATGGCTGCAGGTGTGTGCGTTGGGCTGGACAAGTGGGCGAAGAGGGCATGTTCCGGGCTGAGGAACAGCAGTAAAAACACCGGAAAAGGGAAAGGCCATGGCACCCCGCTGAGCCAGAGCCCGCCCACACAGGGCCTGGTAAGTGTGCTCACTTTAGTCCAGAGGTGCTCGACCAAGATGATTTTGTTCCCTCCCTCGTCCCAGCTCCCAGCCCCCGGGGACATTTGGCAATGTCTGGAGACATTTTTCCTTGTGCAGTCGGGGAATGGAGAGTTATGGGCGTCCAGATCGGGATGTTGCTACATCTCCTGCACTGAATGGACAGCCCCCACAACAAAGAACCATCCCACTCAAATGTGCTGAGGGCCCAGGCCCTGCTGTATAAAGAGGATGAGGAGCCACCACAGGGCTTTAAGCGGGGAGATGGGGTCATGCGATTTGTTTCCAAATCTCAGTGTGGACTGAGGGGGGCCACCAGTGTAGACATAAATGGGTGTGTCTGGAGCCTATTGTGCAGGACGAGGTGGTGGCTGGCCTCGGGGGAGGTCAGCGGGCGGAGAGGAGTGAATGGACAAGAACGATATCTGAAAGAACGAACCAGCCGGATGCGGTGACAGCTTGGTTGTGGAGGTAGCTCAGCCCACGCTGTCTGAAGCAGCAGAGCCCCAGGCAAGGGAGGCCTAAAGCGGATGCTTTACTAGTATTTGGACGGTGTGATCCTAAGGCAGCAAGAGAGGGGGCGTTTCCTCCTGTGGCAGCGCTTTGGATGAGCTGCGGTGACACACAGCTGCCACTCAGGGTGGGCTGCTGGAGAAGGAGCCCCTCAGACCAGTCCTCTGGAGGGAGGGAAGGAGAATTTACCTTCTGTCACCCATCTCTCACTGATCAGTTTCCCCCCAGGACAGTTTGTAAGCATATTTGCAAATTATTTGACATTTCTCCCATCATGAGTTGGGACCACAGCCTCTCCTGTGACTCTGGACTGTGAATACCTCCCTCGTAGCCAGGAAAACTCAGTAGAGGTGGTGCTGTGTGACTTCCGAGGGTCGGTCGTTAAAGGCCAAGGAGCTCCAGCTTCGCTCACGGGAGGACTGTGCTTGGAGCCCTGGGCTGCCATGCAAGAAGTCCACTACCCTGAGGCCAGCGTGCGGGGCTGGTCGCACCCACAGCCAGCAGGAACCGCTGCACTTGCGAGTGAAGGTCCTTTCGGATGAGTCTATTACACAGTCACTCCCAGCCATTGAGTCTCCCAGCTTTGGCCTCAGACACAAGCCAGTCCTACTGTGTCCTACTGACCCACATAATCGGTGAACCTGATTCAAAGGTTGCTCTACACCCCATTTGGGGTAATTTGTCACACCTGAGTAGTTACTGGAACAACCTCGAGTTACAAGTTAACAACTCAGTCGTCCAGGTTGTATCCCTTGGCCCCTCTGACATCACTCCCCGTGCCCTGCAGTGTGGCACTTCAGACAGGAGCCAGGACTCGGATGGCTGGCAGACCTCACGTGGCGGATGAGATACCCCACAGGGCGTCAGTCGGCCACCGTGGAGCATGCGGATGGAGATGGATTCAGTAGAGAACTGAGGTCAAGAGCGTTGGGCATGGTGCAACCGGATGTGTCTGATGGATGGGAAGGAAGCAGGAGCTAAGGGTTCCCATATTTCTGGTTTCTGACTTGAGCAACCAGGTAGGTTAATGATGGTGCCATTTACTGAGATAGGAATTAGATCAAAGGAGGGGTTCAGTTTGAAATGCCCATGAATCCATTGGGTATGGCAGGAAGAGGGAGCCCAGGTCACCAAAGATGGTCAAGGTCATTGATCTTAGACTGCAGGGCCCCAAGAGGGCTTAGGGTCCACCCCTGATCCTTCTTTCCTGTGTGATGAATATTTTCTAGGTCTTGGGTTGGGACTCCTACCCCACTGAATAATGTATTTCAAGATTAGTGTTAGAGAAGACAGAGGTAGTCCCCAGGAAAGTGCTCAGCATTTGCAAGAGCTGCCATATACAAGCACATGCCCTGAACCCCAGATTTTTTTAATGTGAGGGGAAGATATTTACGTTACTTTCAAATATGTTGGAATCCTTTCTCTGCAGGCAACTCTCCTGTCTCCTTCCTCTCACCTTTAAAGCAAATTGCAAAGGTTCTCTGTGTGCATAAAGGTGATCTGTTTTTGCATCATTTAGATAATGGGTGTCTTTGATGCGTGTTCTTGTCAGTGTTGCTGTAGTCCATAGACTCAACATCCGCAGGCTTGGAGGAGATCGCACAAGGTGAGCACACCACCTCCTGTCCCTCATCGTAGGTAGGCAGGGTCCTCTTCGGAAACAGTCAAGGTCAGACCTGGGGACACGAGCATTGATGCCTGTGAGAGCAGGGCCTAGTGGTCTCACTCCCTCCTGTTCTCAGTTCTTCCAGATGCCTCTCCCCTGACCCCACCACTAATAAAATAAATTAACTGTACAGGCTTTTAATTATTTACAAAATCATATAAGTGGGGGGGGGTGTGATATACAAGAAAAAATGAAGAAGGGAGAAAGGGATGAAGTGTTTACTGAAGTACAACATTCCAAGAACTGTGATGTTCTGGGTTTTATCTCAATGAATCCTCACAAAATCCTGTGACCCTTATTTTTTTACCTGAAGAAGCTGAGGCACAGAGAGAAGAGCTTGCTCAAGATTGTGCAGCTAATGAGATGCAGAGCAGAGTCCACGTCTGGTTCCAAGTGGGCGCTCTGTGCACTCTCGCTTTCCTCCCAAAGGCCTTTGTGTCCATGACTCCTTACAGAACCAAAGGCATTCTCGCCGCGTTTGGGGGACACCCGGCTGTGTGCACCGAACCGCTGTACCTCTGCATGAGCACCACCAGATGGCGCCGCGAGAAGCTAAAACCTGCTGCTTTTTCTGGGCGCACTTGGCGAGACAGACAAGCGTGGGTAAAACAGCTGCAAGGAGAATGTCAAAACAGAGTTCTATTTCGGTGAGTGAAGCCTTCTGCCGGCCCCGTCTTCCACCGCGATGCCTGGTTGGCTCTCCGCAGACTATAAATGACTGTGCTTCTTGCTTCTCTCCCCATCCGACTGCTAACCCACATCTCTGGTTCTATTTTCTCTCCCTCCCTGACACTGGTCCCGCCCCCACCAGGGAATAGTCCGTCCTAAAGAGAGAGGGCAGCAGCCCAGCTGGTTGGTGAAGAGAATCCTTCCCCATAGCAACTGGTGGGCTGTACCCCAAACATATCCCTTCCCCTCACTTACCAACATACACACACATCACAACATACGCACAACGGCGGAGGCTGGTCTGAGCACATGCCTGTCTGAGTCGGCTGCCGTAACAACGTGCCACGCGCAGGAGGGCTGACACAGCAGAGATGTGTGTTCTCACAGTTCTGGAGGCCGGAAGTCCAAGATCCTGTCGGCAGGTTTGTTTTCTTCTGAGGCCTCTCTCCTGGCCGGCAGAGGGCTGTGTCCTCACACAGTCATTTCTCCATATGTACATCCCTGGTGTTCCTCTGTGTGTCCCCATCTCCTCTTCTTAACAGGACACCAGTCAGATTGGATCAGGGCCCACACTAATAGCCATATTAATGTATTTAATATATTTTAATGATTTTTTAGAGAGAGAGGAAGGGAGAGGGAGTGGAGAGAGGGAGGGAGAGGGAGAGGTGGAGAGAGAGAGAGAGGGAGAGAGAGAGAGAGAGACATCAATTAGTTGTCTCCCATACTCACCCCAACTGGGGATCGAACCTGAAGCCTGGGTATGTGCCCTTACCAGGAATCGAACCCGAGATCTTTTGGAGCCCGGGTGGATGCTCAACCAACTGAGCCACATCTGCCATGGCCTCAGGTGCCCCTCCACTCTGCATGCTCCATGAGCACAAAGTTGTTATATGTACTAGACCAGTCGTGGGCAAATTACGGCCCGCGGGCCGGATCCGGCCCGTTTGAAATGAATAAAACTATTGAAAAAAAAGACCGTACCCTTTTATGTAATGATGTTTACTTTGAATTTATATTAGTTCACACACACACTCCATCCATGCTTTTGTTCCGGCCCTCTGGTCCAGTTTAAGAACCCATTGTGGCCCTTGAGTCAAAAAGTTTGCCCACCCCTGTACTAGACCTTTGTCAAATATTGAAAGGGGACACCACAGAAGAGCATACAGCTAGAAATAACTTAAAGCTGAACATTACACATAATATCCTAGAGTCCTTAATAGGAATTTATCAAGGGCCTTTTTTAAAAAATATATTTTTATTGATTTCAAAGAGGAAGGGAGAGGGAGAGAGAGATAAAAACATCAATGATGAGAGAGAATCATTAATTGGGTGCCTTGTGCACACCTCACACTGGGGATTGAGCCCACAACCTGGGCATGTGCCCTGACTGGGAATTGAACCATAACCTCCTGGTTCATAGGCCGACTCTCAGACACTGAGCCACACCGGCCTGGCAGGTTCCATCTTTTCCCTTAGGTTCCAATTCTGCCAGTTTTGTTCAGGTCACCTCTCTCTAGAGAGACTCTTCGCCACCCTTCTTCCTTCCCGGGCCATCTGGTTCCCCCATGCCCTTTCTATTGCAACCCTCCAGGGCCATGCTCTCAAGGGTACCAGTGGGTGGGTATTCACATGCACAGCAGCGTTGTTCTTTCACGCCTCTTGCCACCAGGGGGCCCACCTCTTAGGTATTTGCTTAAAGAAGAGAGCCATCACTCTCCAAGAGGAATTCTGTTCCTCCTCCAAAAAGCACAATACAAGAAACTGTTCTGATAAAACAGCTTTATCGTGTTCCTATTACCTAAGATAAAATGACATCATGTAGCTGATAGGGTTAAAATCTGAAAGGCACTTTTTTAGTTCAAATATGACGAGAGAAATTTTATGTACAATCTCATAACCCCGTCTAATAGAGTTGATCCATGAACCAAAGATACATTTGTGGGCAAGGCCCGAGGTATGCAAATCAGGGGGAGATGGGTTGTGGGTACATGCGACGCTCAGTTGAAGGAATGAATGAAGTATGTGTATATGATGCTGTGATTTATAGTGAGATATACATTTGGTCTTTGTCCCGGTTTGGGGCACAGAGCTCCTCAATTTTTTGGAATAGTTACAGAGCTATAAAAGTGAAAAAGAGTGTCTTATCATAACAAACCCATTTCAACCACACCTGGGTGTATGCTAATGAGGTGACTCTTGGAAAGCCCCTAAGGATGCAGGCTCGTTACCTTGAGAACCAACCATGTGGTTAGAACATTGGAAAATTCAGACACACACTCACACTCACACACTCACACTCACACTCACACTCACACTCACACAGGTGTACTAGGGAGGGGAGAGGGCCTAGAGGTTGAATCAATCACCAATGGCCAGTGAGTTAACTGATCATGCCTGTGCAATGAAGCCTCCATAGAAACCCAAAAGGATGGAGTTCAGAGAGCCTCTAGGTTGGTGGATACACAGAGGTGCTGGGAGGATGGCCCAGTGGGCATAGAGGCTCCTTGCCCCTTCCCACGTACCTATGGGCCTCTTCTACCTGGCTGTTCCTGCGTAGCCTCCTTTTATAATAAACCATTAATCTAGTAAATAAGTTGTTTTCCTGAGTTCCGTGAGCTGCTCTAGCAACTTAAGCAAACGAAAGGAGGGGGGTTGTGGGAACCTTCCATTTATAGCCGGTAGGTCAGAAGCATAGGTGACAACCTGGACTTTGGACTGGGATCTGAAGTGGGGGCAGTGCCGTAGGCCTGAGCCTTTCCCTGTGGGGCCTGATACTGGCTCCAGGTAGTGTCAGACCTGAATTGAATTATAGGACGCCCAGGGCGGGTTGTAGACTTGATCCCTGTGGGAATAAACCCGCAGGTCCGGTGTCAGTGGTGTTGTAAGAGGCGTAGGGTGAGAGTAGGGGAGAAACACAGGACACTAGGCGGTTTTCAGCCATTTCAATGGAAGCCAGGCGAGGGTGGAGAATGAATGGGAATGAGAACGTGGGTGAGACGACTCTGCCCTTCCTTTTCTAGAAGCTGAATGTGAAAGGGGGAGAACAGTGGAGCAGCCACTTAGGTGCAGCATCCATGACACCACCCAGACTTTGTTCTGCAATCCAGTCATTTTACGCTCGTCGTGTCTCCCGGAGTCTCTAACAAAGGGCACCTCCCGGGCATCCAACTCTCCACTGCCATAGGCCTCGGGTAATGCCAGCTATGCCCTTTCCTGAGTGAATGTTTTGTTAGAGTGTTGCGGGGGGAAAGAAGTAGAAAGGTCTGCAGCACTGGAAAGAAGAGAGAAGAGATATGCTATGGACTGAATTGTGCCCTCTGCAAACGCTGTATATTGAAGCCCTCACCCCCGACGTGATTGGATTTGGAGATAGGAACTTTAGGGAGGTAATTAGGTTAAATGAGGTCATAAAGGTGGAGCTCTAACCCAATAGGACTGGTAGCTTTATTAGAAGAGGAAGAGACACCAGGAGTGCACACACACACACACAGAGGGAAGAAAGGCCATGTGAGGACACAGTGAGAAGGTGGCCATCTGCAAGCGAGCAAGAGAGTCCTCATCAGAAAACAACCCTACCAGGAGATTGATCTTGGCCTTGCAGCCTCCAGAACTGTGATAAAATTAGCAGACTAACGCAGGGAAAATAATTTATAAGCAAATAAATAATAACTAAATAAATAGGGGTCTGTCTAGGATGCTGAACCTAGATTTTGCTTCACAGTTTTGTGTAGGTCTGGCTCTAGGGGCACAACTGGAGAGGGAAAGGAAGAAGGGGAGGGATGCGAGATATGCGGATTTGTCACGCAACAAGGACACTGGCACACACACACACACACACACACACACACACACACTTGCTGCCCTCCATCCCCTGGATTTCTGGGGCTGGCTGTCAGGCTGAGGCCAATGCTTGGCCTCAAACAAAGGCAACTGTTTGAGGTGGGAGCTCTCTGCCTGAATCCTGAGTCACTGTATTGTCCTCTGAAAGGCTGGCTTAGTTTCTCAGTATCCCAGTTTAGGTAACTACAGTCTGTGGTGAGAGTCGTGGAGGTTTTTTCCTTCTGATTGATGCCAGGATCAAAAGGAGCTTTAGAGTCTTTCCTGTTGTTAAGGACCCACCGAGAGGCGCTCCGCCAACGCCGCCGTGACCCTCGGAGGCGGGGATGAGGCAGGGCTGGAGGAGGCTGAAGAACCGCACGCGGCGAGGGTACCTGGCGTCTCTTTAGGAGCATATAATGGACCCAAAGTGGTGTCTCACTCACAGATTCCTCGCCCCTCCCTTCGTCTCTAACCTTGGGGGGCGGGGGAACTGCATTAATTACTTAAACAGTCGAGCAGCTCAGAGTCTTCCTTTCAGCTGCGCCGCTCACGTGGCTGCCTCTTTTATCACCGCCGGGTCGCGGCTGCCAAGGGCGGGCAGCGGAGGGCGGAGGGCGGCCTTGCATGGGGCGTCTGTTTAAAGGAAGCCAATTTTCAGCCTGCTTTGCAATGCAAATGCTTACAAGAGCATCCCCGTTGCTCCTTAGAATTCGATGGAATAAAGGCACTTAGGAGGGATTCGGCTGGGTCTGTTCCCAGCCCTCCCTCTTCAGGCCAAAAGCAGTGTCTCCAGGTCATCCTTTGGTGCCGGCTGTTTTCAGAGTTTCTATCGTAGGAAAAATCACTTCATTCTACGGGAAGAGCAGTGTAAACTGGGACCCATTTAATGCTGTTGTTTTAAATGTATTTAAACGAGTGTCTTTTCAATGGACCTGTTAACCCGTTGGCCCCGGGCCCCTGGGGCTCTGGGCTCTGTTCGGGCAACGGCGCTGGCAGAGGCTGCAGGAGGGCAGCGTGGTCTTAGCATTTTTTGTGTCTGGCCGGGCACCTGCTAAGCACACGCTAAGCGCTCACTAAATAATTTCCTTGGTGAATTATTTATGCCTCGGGTGCATTCATCTTTTCTCTTAGACTCTAAAGTGTGGGTTTGGCCGTCCTGTACATCTTTTTCACAAATGGGTCTTTTCCCTGTAATTGTTACATTGTTAGCAGTTCAACAACAACAACAACATCAACAATTATGTTGTTACCATGTGCTGGGTGATGTTTTTCTCTGGTCGGATTAGTTTTTCAAATTAAATTAACACTCAGAAATATTACCAAGATTGGCGATCCTCTGATCGTTCTTCTGGCAGAAATTCTCTGCCTCCTCGCATGGTGAAGGAAGCGCGGCTTCGCCGTCTCCGGAGCTCAGAAACGTCTTCCTGATGGAATAAAAGGTGGGAAGAGGCCACGGCAAACTGTCCTCCATTGACACAGGCATTTACCGGGCTTAGCCCTGCCTTGAGAAGCCCACAGTCTAGGGAAACACATAAGCAAGTAACAGCGGACATTTCCACAGCGTTTGTTATTTAGTAAACGTCGCGTTTGGTTGGCCCAGGAGCACCTTGCATACGGGATGGGCTGCAGCAGACACTAGTGTTCGGGTGAGCCAACTGTCAGCATCGGAGGCTGCACCCTGGCCGCCTCCCCGCTGTGCTGAGCAGGAGGCAGGTCAGCTGAGCAGAGGTGCTGTGGGGTGTGTGGTGACCAGGACCGCACGGATGGGAGCAGCACGGCCTCCCACGGCGCGCAGGTCAGCTGAGCAGAGGTGCTGTGGGGTGTGGGGTGACCAGGACCTCACGGCCTCCCACGGCGCATTAGTCAGGGCCCCACACCAGGCCTCTTGGCTGGGTTTCCAGAATAGCTGCCTCCAAGAAAAAGCCAAAAAAAAAAAAAAAGCAGGTTATCTAAAAGGTCACTAGCAAAAGCCTTTTTGTCCTTCGGAATAGTTCCACCCTCATCAGTGCTGCGTGCTCAGTCACCAGCTATGTAAGGAAGAGCCGTGGCGGACAATGGGCAGGAAGAAAGCCAGCCCTTCCGGCAGGACTTCTAAAGATCAGATGCACAGGCGGCCGTCCCCACCAGGAGCCCCACAGCCAGAGGCACGAAGCCTTGCAGTAAATCTGTCTTGGAAGGCCGTCCATCTTGGCCAAGTCCCCAAGGTCGGACTGTGGGCAGTTGCAAATGTTCGTGCCGCAGAACAGACCTGGCTGAAGCTGGCCTGTGATCGTCACCACAGCCACTTCGTTCCAAGCAAATGCTATCAGCTCTTCAGAAAGCCTTTGGAGAGAATCAAGCAAATCCAGCCCACGCTGCCCTCCCTGTCTGTGTGTCCTGGTCTGTTTTCCCATGAAGACAATGAAAGCAGCACAGCGGGGGTGGGGGTGGG
>NW_006292604.1:1991486-1994556 GCF_000327345.1 Myotis davidii | reverse complement strand
GGTGGAGGTGGATGGTGGGGGAGGCTCTGCACAAGCTGGTGTTCTCCACCCCGCCCCACACCACTCTTCTGTCCGCCACCCCCAGGAAGCCACCTTCTGGGGTACGCTCCTTCATCCCTGTCCCCTCCGCTGTGGCTCTGGATGGAGATTACAAAGAGAAAAGAGGAGACAGAGAGAGCATTCCGTTCAGTTCCCCGAGGGGACAGCATTGCCTTGACTGTGCCAACGGCCTCCCTTGCCCCTGACCAGCACAGCCCTACGGCTCCTTCCTCTCAGCTTGACCAAGCAGCTGGCCTCCCTTTACTTCGAGCATTTTCGTGCAAGCCCCTGACTCGCGCACGTGTTAGACTCCTTGGTCCGTGTTTCAAGACGGGTCGGGTGGGCGGCTTTCGTGCGAGCCCCTGACTCGAGCATTTTCATTAGAAAGCTCGCCATTGCACATGCTTCCTCTGCCCCTTGAAGTTGTATGTAAATCCTTTTTGTAAAAGCTTCTGGGAGGTTTACAACCAAGGGATGTCTTTCTCTGGGACCTGGGAACCATCTCTTTGAAACCATCAAAGGAGACGGCTCCTCTACCTCCCCGTCCCTGTGGGAGGGCAGGAGCCTCACTTCAGAGGGACATCTTGCTCGGAATTGTAAAACCAGCTCCTGTGAGAAAGGTAGAAATTTGTTAGTAAACACCAATGGCCTCTGAACACCCCCAAAGTCCTCCAGGACTTTACATCAGCTCACTCCCACCTTTGAGCCCCACCACCCGCCTCTGCTGCAGGAGAGCTGAGTTGAGACTGAGTTCTGCCCTCTCTCCCTATGGCAATAGCCTTGAATAAAGCTCTCCTTGCCTACTGAACTTGGTCCGATGCGATCTGTGCTTGACATCCACTCCTTGCCCTTCAACAACCATCTTATTCCTGGCTTGGCAGGTGTTTCCCGTGATTAGAGTGTCACCCTGCGCACCAAAGCGTCACAGGTTTGATTTCCAGTCAAGGGCACGTACCTGGGTTGCAGGTTCAATTCTTTGCCCCAGTCAAGGCATGTGTGGGAGGCGACCAATCAATGGGTATGACTCTCACATCAATGTTTCTCCCTCCCTCCCTCCCACTTTCTCTAAAAATCAATGGAAAATGTGTCCTCGGGTGAGGATCAACAACAACAAAGCCAACTTATTCCTGGGCAGCCCTGGCTCTCAAACCGTGCTGTGTTTCTGAATCACCTGGAGGGCTTGTTAGAACAGGTCCTGAAGCAGTAGACCTGGTGGGGCAGTGACTTTCCAACAAGTTTCCAGATAAGACACACGCCTGCTTTGGAGGCCAGGTGTCAGCCTTTTTTTGCCTAGACTGTTAGTCCTCTGAGGCCCCTGGAGTCCCTGGAGGCCCCGTGCACCATCCTGTAATGGGGTCATTTCCAGGTGCTTTCTTTCCCCCTGTCTTGTCCCTCTCTCCCTTTTTAACACCAGCTCCTTTCCTCTCTGGCCTATTCCTTCCGGTCCTTTCTTCTCCTTCTGCTCCTGGGTCACAGCCCTTCTCTTCCAATCAGCCTTCTCCTTCCAAAAACAAACAAAAAGTAGCAGCCTGCGACTCCTTAGGTAGCACTTAACCTTTCCATCTTAGAAGCTGTAGTTGTTTTGTTTTCTAACTGCCAAATCCTTCCTGGGGCCCCTTTGGCACTCTGCTTCCCTGGGGCTGGGGGAGGGGGCTCCCCTCATACTTCCTGGTTACCTAGCAACTTGTCTCCTTGCTGACAAGTCACGCCCCTGCAGAGATGCCAGCTGATGTGCACACAACAAAGGGAAAGTGACACCATGGCTCCAGCCCCCTCTTAGCAGGCCTCCCTGTTCATTAGCGATGTGATAAGTGGCCCGCTATGGTAAGGTCCCCCGTGCCCCTCCCCGATTAAGCCAGACACAGCACTGCTTCTCCCCGGGACCTTGGAGTGATGGCAGCTTGTCAGGTTCCCCAGACGCTGGGTCTGTACTGGGAATTTCAGATTTAATCCCTAATTATATCCAGCCCATCACCTTTGTAACAGGAGCTATAATAGTTTTCTCATTGTTGCCTTCTAGTCACTGGGGCTGTGTGGGGAGCTCCATCCATATTCATGCCCGTGTTTCCTAACGTGTTGCTACATCCTCGTTAGACTTCAAAATGAAGGGGCCCTTTCTTTTCTCCTGCAAAAGCCTTTATGCAAGAAGCTGTTTGCTTAACAGCTCCTGCCACCATCCTTTGTTCCTTCTCCACACATTCGTGAATTAGCTGCTGAGGCCCAGGCTTGGTAACTGGTGTTAACTGTCACAGAAGACGAAATGCCCTCAGGAAGCACTGGTGTAAGAGACTTGGTTGATCCTGGACCAAGGAAGGAGGAAGGTTTCTAACCACTTTCTGTAATGCTGGAAGAGATAGCCGACTAAGGAATGAGAAAGGGAGAGCAATAGAAAGCAAAAAAAAAATGAATTCCACCCTTTTTTTAAAAAAGCATTTGTAGCAGGAACACTTACAAGAGAGAACAATGCCCAATAGGAGAATGTCGATCAGTATCATAACACAGCAGCAGATCATTAGATCAATTTTCCAAATGGTAGGCCATTTATATGGACCATACCAATCACAGAGATAAATGCATATTTAAATAGATATAATGCATGCAACGTATAAACATATGTGACATATATTCAGTATGTGTATACACTATGTGACAGATATACATGTACACAGTAATTCAGAGGAAAAGAATCCAAGCAAGCCTGAACACTGGTTAGATACGTGCAAAAAAAAAAAAGTAACTATTTAGAAAAAATAGAGTGTGTAAAAGACATGAAGAATTTAGAGCTGCAGTCTGCAGCGTGGTAGCCACTAACCACAGGGAGCCACTGAATCCCAGCATGCGGTGAGCTCATATGTGTCCTAAGTGCAAAACTGGATTTCCAAGTTTAGTATGAAAAAAATACATACACTATCTCATTAATAATTTCATGTTGATTACATGTTGAAATGATTCTATTTTTAATACATTGGGTTCAATAAAATATATCACTGAGAGCGATTCCACTTGTTTCTTTTTACTTTTAATGTGGTCA
>NW_006292604.1:1988210-1991471 GCF_000327345.1 Myotis davidii | reverse complement strand
AGCAGGAAGTTTTCAGTTACATATGTGGCTCACACTGGTGGCTTACATTCTATTTCTCCTGGGCAGTGCTGGTTTAGAGTTTAATGTTTATTAGGCCCTCTTTTCTGTGAGATTGTTAAACGTGTCCTGTTGATGTTTATAGGATGTGTGAGTTCTGGAATATAGAGTGATTTGAATGCAACATTTCCACACAGACCAGTTCTAAGACTAGCTTTCTAGCATCCCATAAGAGACTTTAGACAAATCATGGAAACTGTGGCTTTGCTGGGAAGATGGGAGGGAGGGTGGTGTGGAGGGAGGAAAGAAGGTGTGGAGAAGGAAGGAGGAAGGCCACATACTGCAGAGGTGATAGGGTCATGGAGAGAAGTAAATGTATGGTCTGGCAAGAGGCTAAGTGGCCTCCTTAAGATGTCACTCCTCCTTCCCAAACTAGCTCTCTCCTGCAGGTCTGTCAGCTAGACCTCCTGGAGTTGAAAAAGGTCCTTCTGTTAATGTCCTCAGGAGAACACACTTATTAAGCTATGAGTCAGTTATATATCTTAGTGTGGAATTTATTACATCCTTGTCACTTATGTGTTTGATTACATGTCTTATTAGATCAGAAACCCAGCCTTAAACCAGTCACTGACCGGGAAAATGGCACTACTGCAATGGGCTCAGCACAATCGTGATTTCCCTCCGAATGGGAAATAGGATTGCCTTCACCTGAAGGAGGTGGACATGGCCACAGAATCAGAGCTCCTGCTGTTGGTTGCCTAGGCAGCCAACAGTGTCTGCTATCCATGACATCAAGTAGCTTTTATCAAGTATCATTACATTAACAGCTAACAGGTCCTCCTCTCATTTTAGAAGGAAAATCCAAAATGAAAGTAGACTGTAGACAAGGTCTGCCACACTGTAGTGATGAGATTTCTACAATTTTTCTCAAACCCTTTTTATTTTGAGAGCTTGGTTGGTATCATCAAAACATCCAAATTGGCTCACCCAGTGTAGTTCAGTGGTTGAGCATTGACCTATGAACCAGGAGGTCATAGTTTGAGTCCAGATCATGGCACATGCCTGGGTTGCGGGCTCATTCGCCAGTGGGAGGTGTGCAGGAGGCAGCCAATCAATGATACTCTCTCATCCTTGATGCTTCTATCTCTCTCTCCCTCTCCCCTCCTCTCTGGAATCAATAAAAATATATATTTTTTAAAAATACCCAAGTTGTCCCAACCAATTCAAATCTTTAAAAACGTTATCTGTGACTCTTTCTCTTCAGGTAGTACTTTATTTTTTAAGACAAAAAAGTGGGTACAAGATAGTAAAATCTGCAAAGGGATTTGTAGCAACCAAACAAAAATGTTATCCTTGCTAAGAGACAGAATTTTCTGGGATTCCTGGATCTTTTTTGTATCCAATTGTTGAGATCTTGACAGCTTTTCAATTGAGGAAGATGGTCATGTCTGTTAAACTAATTATAGCTGTTCTCTCCACTATATCACTTTTACAACATTCCAGCTTCAAATAGAATGGCTCCAAAAAACATAAAGCCCACTGACGCATCCCAGATTTCTGCAGTTTATTTTACACCAAGAAATTACATGTAGAGATTTCCAGACACATGCTATAAATGAAAATTCAACAGGAAGCTTCTTTCACTTCCTCTAGATCTGGCCTACATTTCAAAAATGTATGAGTGGGATATAACCAGGAACTTCTCTTGCTGCCATTATTCATGCTTTGTTTTCTGAAGTTTTTTGTGTGTTTTTTTTATCTCCTCAGTGACTCTATTGGCCATTGAGGGAACTGTAGACATTGGGAGTCTCTACAGCCCTAAGTGAAATGAAAAAGTTCCCTCTAGGACTGGCCAGAGCTCTGGGCTATCTATACCCATCAGATTAACCAGATGCCCTAACTGTTTGGCTCAGTGGATAGAGGGTCAGCCTGCGGACTAAAGGGTCCCAAGTTCAATTCCAGTCAGGGGCATATACCTTGGTTGCGGGCACATCCCCAGTAGGGGGTGTGCAAGAGGCAGCTGATCAATGTTTCTCTCTCATTGATGTTTCTAACTCTCTATCCCTCTCCCTTCCTCTCTGTAAAAAATCAATAAAATATATTTTAAAAAAATAAATAAATAAGAAAAGTTAGACATCTAAGCTCCCAGCGTGGAATAGATGAAACCCATGGCTTTTCCATCTATACCACCATATATATTTTTAAGGTGAGCAGCCATTTGGTGGCTACATCTTCCCCAGATTGTATGCCACCCACCTCTCTGCTCTAAAGGAATGGGGTGGTAATGAATTAGATCCATCCAGTATGGCTCATAATGTTAGCTACGAGAATGGTACCATATAAATTCAAAAACTTGTGGACTTGTTTGAAATGAGCTAAGGCCCACAATACACCAGCTCACATATATTCTATTGTGCTCTAGGCTGCAACATAAACACAGAGCATTCTCACACCTCCCCTACCTGCCATCTGAAGAATTCTGGAACTCAGAACACGGGTCTGGTGTGGTATTTAATTCTGGCATTCTTTCATGATAAAAACACTCAACAAACTAGAAATAGAAGGGAACGTCCTCAACAGAATAAAAGACATCTATGAAAAACCCACAGCCAACATCATGCAGAGTGTTGAAAAGCTGAATGTTTTCCTCCAAGATCAGGAGCAGGACAATGCTGTCTGTCCTTGCCACTTCTATTCAATATTGAACTGTAGGTTCTAGCCCGGAAAACAAGGCAAGAAAATGAAATTAAAGGCATCCATTTGGCAAAGAAATGAAACTATCTCTATTTGCAGATGAGATCATCTTTTATGTAGTAAACCCAAATAATACACACACACACACACACACACCCCTACTGTATTAGAGCTAATAAATGAGTTCAGCAAGGTCGCAGGACACAATATCTATGTACTAAAATCAATTGTATTTCTGTAGACTAACAATGAGCAACTTAGGAATGAAATTAAGAAAATAATTCCATTTACAACAGCCTCAAAAAGAATAAAATACTGAGGAATGAGTTTAACAAAACAAATGCAAGATGTGTATACTGCAAGCTAGAAAGCATCATGAAAGAAATGAACAAAGACCTAAATAAATGGGAAAACTTCCTGAATTCGTGGATGGAAGGCAATATTGTTCAAGTGGCAATACTCCCCAAACTGATCTACAGACTCCATACAATCCTTATCAAAATCTCAGATGCCTTTTTTGCAGAAATGAATGGACAAGCTGATCCTAAAATTTATGTGGAAATACAAGGT
>NW_006292604.1:1973570-1987839 GCF_000327345.1 Myotis davidii | reverse complement strand
TCCAGTAGGAGGCAATAACATGTAGATTAAGATGCCCTTTAACTGTCTGGCAGCCACAGTCTGTTTCCTATTCAGGTTTGGGGAAATGTCTTTAGCCATTCCCAACAGGTGACTACATGTGTGACTCAACCCTGTTGAGTTCCCAAGTCTCATCAACCTTTTGATGAATCTCTTGAAATTATGACATGCTGGAATTGGTTTCTGGCAGACCCCTGTGAAAGGGTCGTTGGACCCCCAAAGGGGTCGCAACCCACTGGTTGAGAACCGCTGCTCTAGGGTGAGATGGCTCACCTAAGAATCAAATTCCAAAGTGAGACGAACACCTGACTGGTTAGCCAGGGTCACTTATCTGCTCCCCCCGCCCCAAGAAGTGCAAATAAGATCAGCATACTGTTAGAAGTTATTCTAGGCCAGTGGTCAGCAAACCGCGGCTCGAGAGCCACATGTGGCTCTTTGGCCCCTTGAGTGTGGCTATTCCACAAAATACCACGTGCGGGCGCGCATGTACAGTGCGATTGAAACTTCGTGGCCCGTGTGCAGAAGTCGGTTTTCGGAAAGGAGAGAGATGGGAGAGTTGGAAGGGGTCGACCTCAGTGAATGTACCTCAATCAGATTGAGGACATTTTTAGCAAAGGCCAGCTTCGGAGTACCTTAATTAAGTTAATAACAATGTACCTACCTATATAGTTTAAGTTTAAAAAATTTGGCTCTCAAAAGAAATTTCAATCATTGTACTGTGGATATTTGGCTCTGTTGACTAATGAGTTTGCTGACCACTGTTCTAGGCTGTCCTCAACCCTTATTGGTCTCCATGGAGTGCAAAAGCATATTCTCGAAAGAACAAGGGTTCCCACAGCTCATTTTGTAGTTTTGCCATTAAATAGATATCTGTGCTTCTTTACTTTTTTCTTAGTTCTGATGCTTCTTTGCTTTACTCATTCCCAAACCTTTCACCATACTCTCTATTCTCTCTATATATGCCTGTCCCTGCCCCTGCCAACATTTCCACATCTCTCTCTCTCTCTCTCTCTCTCTCTCTCTCTCTCTCTCCTTCTCTTTCTCCAAGACATACACACACACACACACCACATACACACTGGCCCTGCATTCTTATCATAGCAGTAGGTAGTTCATTAACAGCATGGATTTGGGATTTAGACTGATCTAACTTCGAATTCATCAGGCATATACCTAAGCTCTGAGCTCATTTCCTTGTCCACAAAACAGGAAAAATAAAAATATCTACCTCACGGCAGTTTTGTGGTATTTAAATGAGGCGTATAGAAGACCGTTAGTCCAAAGCCTGGCACATCGTAGCTTCTCACTTAACGGCATACAATAGTTGTGATTGCTGCCACTTGCTCCCCAGTAGAGACGTTTGTCATAAGAAACAGATCCTGGACTGGTTTTCTTCGGCTGAAGCTCAGAGGAAGAGAGACCCTGGCTTCCTCAACAGATGGAAAACCTTATAGCTTCAAAATAAATTCCTCGCTATGGTAGAAATGTCCCTAGGCATGGTATCGCCCATGTTCCAGAACTGACCTTCTGCAGATGCTTGTAATAAACACATGGTTCTGTCAAATCTGTTGCATTTTAAACGGGGGATTTGGGCCCTACAAATACAATCATTAAGGGGTAGAGAAATATGCACTGTGAGAAAGGTAACAGGAGCAGGCTTTGGCTGGGGAAAAAGAAGGCCGAGTGTGTGAAATGAATATTCAATAAGGATATTAAAAGCTATTATGATGAGTACAGTGGTCAGCTCTGTCCCATTTCCACTAAGACAAAAATGAATTTTGAGGCTTAACTGTGGCATTTAACATAGAGATTTAGCCAACTCTGGATTAAACCCATTTACAAAAAGGAATCAAAGAATGGACAATGCAAACCAGCTTATAATGTAAAACACGGTTTGGCTTTGAAGTGAAGTCATTGACACTTATTAAGGGTACGTCTTTATGAAAACAACTGTCGGCTGTTTTGCAGATTTTTTTCCTGCAGCATTCATTCATTGCACAATTGACTGGACCCATTGGCAGGTCACTTTGGGTAATTTTTTATACTAAGGCAAGTTAATTAGCTTTTATCACAGTTAAAAAAAAAAGCCAGGCCATCCTTAGACTGGTTTGTAGACCTTTGTCAGCCAGAGATGCACCATTTCCACAGTGAGTCCAGCCTCCTGGCACCAGAACTCCTCCACTCTCCTCAAAACCCTCCTCCACGCAGGTCCCCATCTTCTTGTGAGGATTTTGGCTCTTGGTTAGAACTCTTGCCACTAAAAGATTTGTTAGCATCTTAGGTGACTTTGAGATCCACCATGATGACCAGAGCTACTCACTTCATGGGCACACCCTTGACCTTGCCATACCAGCTTCTCTCTTCCTGGGAAATCCTACGGAACAAAGTAATTTCTTACCCTTCCCACTAGCTTACTCATGCTCCCCAGATCACATCTCTGACTCTACAGCCCCACCTAGATTCTTGGGTCAACTCTCTCCTGATCTCTCTGGGTGACAGCTTCAAGCCTCCACCTGCAGACCCGGCTCCTCCCCTGTGCCTTCAGCAGATCACCCCACCCTGCTGCACCCAGAGGAAAACAGATGCCGCCAGGAAAGAACACCCACAACATTTGCCACCAAATCGTTATACCTGTCTTCTCCCCTTGCCTCCAGGTGCGGTGGACGGTCACCTCAACTGTCCCATCCTCCTGACTCGGCCCTTCCTGAGCTCCTCTTTTAATCCTCAGGCTCTTCCTTTCTGTGGACAGTTTCCATCAGGATTTAACATATTCATGTTCTCTCATCTTAAAAAATAAAATCAAAACTCTCCCTCGATCCCCACTACAAACCTGTCTCCTTCCTCACCTTCAAAGTCGTCTATTTTCTCCATCCACGCCCCTCACTCCCCCAACTCCGGCTGGCCTGGCTCCCAGGGCACCAGGTGCCTCTCCGCAGAGCCTCCCGCCGACCCACAGGCAGCTTCTGCGTGAGCTCCCTTTGGTTCCCATCTTCTCGACCGGCAGCACCATTCGCCCTGCAGACTACGCTCTGCCCCACGCTTCCTGTGACACCAGCGTTCACTGGTCTCAAATAGTCTCTCTCCCCTCCTGTCCAGCCTGCTGTCTAGACCCCTGATCTCCCCTCCAAAGGACGTGTTTTGTTCTGTATTTTCTCGTAGGACTCTGTCCTAGGCTCTTTTCACTTTTCACCCTTCAAACTCCCTGGATGAGCTTGCTTACTTTCAAGACGTCATTTACTATGTAAAGTTGGCCAATGCCCAGGCCCTTTCCTCTAGTCTAGATCTTTCTACTGAGCTCCACACAGCCAGCTGACCACTGGCCGCCTCCGCTTGGAGCTTTCTCCTACAAACCCAGCATGTGCTCCCCCTTAGCCCTTCCTCCCTCCCAACACACTCCTCTTGCAGGTCCCCTGTCATAGTAACAACCCCACTACTTAGCTCCGTGCTCCAGCCAGGAACTCGGGAGTTATTCTCCACTCCCCACCTCCAGTCACTAGTCAAGTCTTCCAATTCCCTTTTCTAAATGCCTGTCCATCCAGCTCCACTCTCTTGTCCTGGCCACCAGCCCTGGCTTAGGGTGTGCAGCAAAGCCCTCCCGCCGGCCCCCCTGGTTTCTGCCAGGCTCTTGCAAACGCTTTGACTGATCGAAAATGTTCATCAGATTGTCCTGCACCCACTCCCCCTCCTCTGAAATCCTGTAAGACTCCCATGGCCCTGAAGATAACATGCAGACTCCCAGTCAGGGCTCCCAGGGACCTTTCTTCTCTGCCTCTCCCCTTGTTCTGCACACCTCACAGCGCGCCCCCCACCCCCACCCCCCGCCCATGCTTCTCTCGCCCTGAGACAGTCTTCCTACAGGCCTCTCCTTCCCTCAACCTCTAGCCCTCACTTAGGCTTGGGTCTCTGCTTAAATGTCACTTCCTTAGGAAGCCTTCCATAGAGGTTTGAATGGAACCACCACCCCCTAAAAAAGCTATTCTATGTCCTAGTTCCTGGAACCTGTGACTATTGTCTTTATGGTAAAAAGATGTGATTAAGCTAAAAATCTCAAGAGATTGTCCTGGATGGTCCAGGTGGGCCTGTGTCAGTCAGCTTGGGCTGCATCACAGACTGGGTGGCTTAAATCATTTTCTCAGACTTTCAGAGGTTGAAAGTCCAAGATTAAGGTGCTGGCAGGGTTGCTTTCTGGTGAGACCTCTCTTCCTGGCTGCTGATGCCTCTTCTTCTTCCGTTAAGACCACCAGTCCTATGGAATTGCGCCCCTCCCCCAAGACCTCCTTTAATTTTAATTACCTTTAAGGCTATAGCTCCACATACAGTCACATTGGGGGTTATGGCTTCAACATATGGATTTAGGAGGACACCGTTCAGTCTATAACGGCCTAAATGCAATGACATGTATCCTAATAATGCAGGCACACCAAGAAGGGGAGGAAATGTGACCTGGAGGCAGAAACAGGAGGGATGCAGCCACAAACCAAGGAATGCGGAGCCACCAGGTGAGGGAGGGACAAGGAACGGATTCTCACCTAGAGCGAGTACAGCCCTGCCAACACCTGGCTTCTGAAACTGGGAGGGAATAAGTTTTCGCTGTTTTAATCCACCCAGCTCATTGTCATTTGCTACAGGAGCCACAGGAGACTAATACACTTCCATGATCCCACCAGCAAGATTAAGGCTGGGCTCACTGCTCCCACAGCCCCTGTCGGCCCTCGCCATTTCCCATCATTGTGAGCGTTTGGTTAACGTCAGTCTACTCTTCTGGATTGCAAGTGCAAGAGGGCAGAGGCGTTGCTTTGCTTGTCCACCATTGCTATTCTGTGGCTGGTAAGTGCTCAATAAATACATATAAGACGAATGAATATATGAGCTGGTCCTGAGAATTTCTTGGCTGGGAGAGTTGTTAAATAATAAACTGGGCTATGAAAACAAGCTAGGGGAGTTATCCCTTATAGGAGTCCTCTGAAATAATTAGGTAGGGACTTGTCTGACCGAAAGAAAGACCAGTCACGGGTTTTAGTCACTGAGCTGTGACCCTGTGGTTTGCAGTGTTCCTGGCAATGTGAGCTTTGGTGCCCTCTGGTGACAGAAATGATCATCTCTTGTTGGCAGTCCATCAAGATGGACACAAATCTAGCTGCCTGCTGCTTGCTCTGTGAGGTCTTCTCCTTGTGGAGAAGTTGAATTTTGTCCTTACAGTTAAAAGAAACCGACTGGAATTGTGTATTTAACCAAGAAGTCGATCAAAGTTGCATAAAGCACAGAACCTCCGAAGGCTTTGCCGATGTCCTTTGGAGTATTTTATTTTGAATGCTAACATTCTCTTATAAAGTACAAAACTTCAGGTTATGTTTATTACAGCACTTTCTCCTCAAATAGCCATGGTTGTATGGTCAAGTTAACTGTCATTTGGAAAACTAATGCTGTATGGTGAGTGGCTGCTGACAATTTATAAGACTTATATTGCTTTCCAAAGCCCTTAAACCTTGATTGTGATTGAAAAGCAAGTTGTTGTTTTGTTTTGTTTTGTTTTTCTTAACAAACCATATACTTGAAAAGATTGTGTGTGTGCTGCTTGTAAATGAGAAGTTATAGGTCTGGCCTGGTCTGCCTGTCTGTAAACTGACTTATTTCATCTCCTGAGCTTGTGAGAATGCTGACGGCTACAGTCTTTGGATTGTGATTCTGGGTGAGTTGCAACACCAGACTGTTCCACATGGCAGCTGCGGGTATAAGTATGCTCAGCTTCATGTCAAAAAAATGTGTTTTTCACAGTGTCATTATAAGATGATTTGAGAGGAGGAAGTATATTAATTTTTTCTCACTGGTTGCATAACCATTTTAGTGATAATTTGCCGTCATTTCTGATTGATCGTCAAGGATCACTTTGACCTGCTAACATTTTACTTTGGGGTCTTTCTGACCCCCAACCATTTGGTCAAATAAACAGCACTCAACTGCACCAGGAAGCTGCTACGTATCGGCACTCAACACTGGTTTCTTTTCTAAATTAAAAAATCCTTTTATAATGTACACAACCACCGTCAGATTTGGTTTGTTTTGCATGTTCAGAGTTTCACTTTCCTATTTGCACAAAGCACCTTAGTCTGTGTGGAACCACGGGACAGTGAGCCCAGCTGAGCTGGTGGACAGCATGGGAAACAGAGCTTTCTGGAAACCCTGTGATAGACAGTTGTTGACCTCATGGTTTCCCCCTGTAGTCAAGTTTGGTTTCTTGCTCTAAGCTGGACAGGCAATGAATGCAGTGAGGGGGCTGGTTCACTCAAAGGGGAGTAACAGGTGCTACTGGATAATACAACTTTTCAACTGAAAAAGGAAAGAAATCCTGACCCATGCTATGACATGGATGAACCTTGAGGACATCATGCTAAGTGAAATAAACCAGTCATAGAAGGACAAATACTGTGGATTCCACTTACCTGACGTGCCTAGAATAGTCAAAATCATAAAGAAAGTAAATGGTGGTGGCAAGGGGCTGGGCAAGGGAAAGGAAGGGAGTTAGTATTTAATGGGTAGAGAACTTCAGTTTTGCAAGATGACCAGAGTTCTAGATATGGACGGTGGTGATGGTTGCACAATGGAAACGTACTTCATACCACTGAACTGTATTCTTGGTTTCCGGAAGCTAAGAGGGAACATAAGACAGCAAGAATGGGCCATCTTGTTGCATTTGTTCCTGTAGACCACTGATTTTCAATTGTTCATTGAGCAAATATTTATTTAATCCATACACTTACTATGTACTAGACCTTGTTCTAGAAACTGGAGTTACACCAACGAACAGAAAGATTCCCCCAGCCCTGGCCGGTGTGGCTCAGTTGGTTGGAGCATCATCCCATACACCAAAAGGTTACAGGTTCAATTCCTGGTCAGGGCACATATGTAGGTTGCAATTCAATCCCTTGTCAGGGTGCATATGAGAGGCAACCAATTGATGTTTCTCACACCAATCTTTCTCTCCCTTCCTCTCTCTCTAAAATCAATAAAAACCTATCTTCAGGTGAGGCTTTTTTAGTGAATGACAATAAATGGTTCGATTCAAGAACTGACGCGAAATCCTGAAGAATGCAGCTTGTGGAAATTGTTTCTCTGTGTCTGTAGCCAAAATATCTCGGGCTTCAGGAGTCTGCGACCACAACGAGATTTCATCAAGATTAATAGCCAGCTCTCCATGACTCACAGCCTCCGCCAGCTGGATGGCAAAGACCCCTCCCTTGAGTGTCATTGGGAATTCCCAGGGCGTGTATTTCAAGTTGCAAGCTTGGCTGAGAGGGGACCTCAGCCCAACCCCCCCGAAGCCAGTGGCTGCCCCAGCAGGGTGCCCATGGGCTGGCACTCCTCCGGAACCCATGTTGGAGACAAGCTTCCTCTCTCTGGCGAAGTTGGAGCATTCTCTGGTTACACTCAGGGGTTGACAGCACAAGGGTTCCCAAGCCCCAGAATGCCACAGGCTTAGTCACCAGGCCTTCCCATTCAGGCACAAGGCGTCTTCTCCCCTGGTGGAAGGCAGATGTGGAAAGTCACTCTCACAGCCCTTGGGGGTGAGTCGGCCTAGCTGTCAGCAGGTTCCTGTGTTCCAGGAGGACTCCTCACCCTCCACGTCAGTAGTTATGAATAGGTTGATGGGAGAAGCTATTGCCTAACTTCATTTATCAGAACCTTCTGAGTTTCCACTGTCTCCAGCTGAAACACTTCTGTAGGAAAGAAAAAAAAAATTTAAGGCTTGGAAATCTTCTGTCCTCTAAAATGATAGCCCAGTAGACTGTCTCCAATTCCAGCAAATGGCAGACACTATGGGGGGAAGGGGGGGCAATAGGGGCAGTGGGCAGAGCCCTTGGAAGAGGGGCCCAGCCACTGATCTCTGCAGGCTCCAGTACCTGAAGCTGACGGCATCCCCCAAGATTGCTCCTGGTGGGGCTGGGGACACCAGGGAATTAGGCCAGCCTTGACCCCGCCCCTAAAAGCCCAACAGAGGGACTCCTCAAGTGGAGACCAAAACTATTTCCTTCTCCACTCCAGCTCTCCCAGATACACAAGGGTTTATTCTGCAGAGAGAGAGGGATTGAGCAATTTAGAGCCTTTCAACAATATGTGAGATTTACAATAGTAGTGTCAGAAGAAGAAGAAATTTAAGTTACTATGTGCTCAGCACTGTGCCAAGCATTTTGTATACAACTAGAGACCCAGCGCATGAAATCATGTGCGAATAGGGTCTTTAGGCCTAGCCTGCGATCAGGGTCATGTCCGATGCTCCGTGCCACCCAGAGACACTCGCTGCCCCACAATGCCCCATGATGCCCCATGATGCTCACCACCCCGCAATGCTCCATGACGCCTGCCACCGTCGCCCTGTGACACTCCCCGCCACTGCCTTGCACCTCTCCCTGCACCGCAACGCTCTGTGACACTCACCGCCGCTCGCTGCCCATGGCCTGCCGCTGCTCAACAGTCCCCAGTCCCACCATGCTACCCCCCACCCCACCCCCATTCACTGTGGTTCCCTGTTCGCCATGCTGTAATCAGAGCCTGCGGGATGGGGGGAAAGGACTGAGAGGTGGTCAATGCACCTCATAGCGACTGGCTGAAGGTCATTATGGTCATGACGCCATTATGGTCGCTGGCCTTTTATTATATAGGATCTTATTTAATCCATACACTAAGCTTTTGATGTGGATTTAGTATCCCAGTTTTACAAAAAGAAAAAAGTAAACTGAGGCTCAGCAAGTTTTCACTAACAAGGCCACACAGCTAGTGAGTGTTAAATCCAGGAGCCCAACCCAGTCTGACGGCATAGCCTGAGCTTTGAACCACAAAACCATAAAAATATCACCCCAAACTCTCTCTGAAAACAGTAAAGCTCTTCACAAAACGTAGCTTTATTGAAAGATGCCTTTGGACACCATTGCAATGAACTTGGCCTGTGTTCCAGGAAGACTGGTGTGAGTGACAGAAAAAAAACACACATCCTGGGTCAGGTCTTCCTGATCTCTGTGATGCTAACTGGCTGCAGGAGGTCTGGCTGCCCTGCAGCCTCCCTGTCTCAGAGAACTGGCCCCGGGAGGCTGCGGGGTGTGACCCTAGGAGAGCCTTATACACACAGGGCTCTTCCCAGGAGTTCCCAGCTCTGGGCTTCCCTGGACTCGGGGGCTGTGTCCTCAGAAAAGCCATGGCACCTCCCAGGGCTTCCTCCCGGCCAGGAGAAAGGTAGCAGGGGTGGTCATGTGCCCCACCTCCAGCCCCACCAGCCCTGCCTGGCCCCACCAGGCCCCACCAGGCCCCACCAGGCCCCACCGGGCCCCACCAGGCCCCACCAGGCCCCACCAGGCCCCACCAGGCCTGAGGGAACGTGCCGGAGTCAGACAAGACCACTCAGGAGCCCGGGTTCCTGAGAAGGACTACACACCAGAGGGTGCTCCTTTTCGTTATCTCCGGAACCAAGGAGCTTTGTCTCCCCGGCCATCGCCCAGGTTCTATTCACCAAGTCATTTCACTAAAGATGAGCTCAGAAATGAACAATACAAAGGCCATGACAAGTTTTATGATGGTACATGCCCACTGATTATTTTAAAATGAAATCCCTTTGAAATTCTATTCTTTACTTTTTTTTTTTCATCAAATGATCAGGACTGTCTGATGAATTATGGTGATTTTTAACTGCTAAGTAAATGAGATATTCATTTTCATTCTTCTTCTCATCCAAAAGGAACACCAAATTAAAGAAAGGAAATTGTGACGATTTCCTCCTTTTCAACATCATTGTGTAAGACCTTTCTTAAAAATCACTTCAATCATTAACCTTCCAGAAAGGAGACAGGTAATGAAAACCAAGAAGGCACCTGGGACTCACAAGCTCAGGAGCAGCATCCTTGCAGGAACCGTAAAGCGAAGCTTTGTGACAAAATGCACCGACAGAACCAAGTCATTTGCATCCCATCCTGTAGGACACTAAAGGGAAGAGCTGGTGTCACAATTGCATTATCCCTGTCCCTCGTGCGTATTGCATCATGAATTAACGTTGTGCTGCAAAACCGAAAGCAACCTTCAAGAGGAAAACACAGGCTCTGAGCTGCTCAGTCTCAGGTGCACCGTTCTGCCGACTTAAATGTCCCATCCTGGTGTTCCCTCACTCTTGCCCTAACCTAGTGACGTCAGAGGCATTGGACCTGGAAGCTGAAGTGACAGGACAGTTCTCTGTGCTGCATACATACAATCCTTAGAAGATCTAAGCAGCTGGAAAGAGACCCTCCCCTTGGGGAAGGGGCAGCCAATGAGAGATTGCCTGGATGATGTAATGCCTTTTCTCCCAGGCCAGTCCTTGGTTAAATAGAAACAAAGATAACAATAATGTGCTCCAGGAATTTGTGAATTCCTTCTGCCTGAACAACTCTTGGCATTTTGCAGACACCGCCTTGATCTCAGGAGGTGGTGCAGGGGCTCAGAATGAGGCACCCCTAGCAGTGCCTCTGGTATGCAGATTAGTCTGAGCTAAAAGCGACCAAGGTCCTGCAGGCTCAAGAGACACTTCTGCCTCCCCCCTACTTTGAATTAGAGGCCTTGCCCACAGTAAGAGATTGTCACAGATAACTCTTTTGACCTGTCTGTAAGGCAGGGCAAGCTACTAATTACGGAACATACGCTTTTCTTATCCTCCTGCAATGACGCTCTGAAGCTCGGAGGCGCCTTACCTGATCCCACGCTCAGCAAGTCCCCTTCCATCCTTAGACCTCTCAGGGAGTAGGCGGGGTCTCTGGTTCTCTCCTGTATAGGCAGCTCCCGTGTGCACAACATTAAATTTTATTTTCTCTCGTCCCTCTCTCATGTCGCTTTGATTATTTAACCTGCCGAAAGAACCGGAGCAGGGAAGAGAGAATTTTTCCCTTTCCCAGCGTGGGCATGCTCTCTATATGGGGAATGGCAAGGATTTCAGCCATGGCATCAGGCTAGGGCCCAAGGCAACAGGTGGACCACGGCTGCCTCAGAACAAAGCAAGACTCGCTTCAGTCCCCAGGGTTTGCCTATCTCCCTGGGTTAGGTCGTCAGGTGTGTTTTCCAGCTCCGCCAGGCAATTCTCTAATTCTCAGCAGACACTGCCTGGATGCCCTACACATTTAACTCAACTCTCACCCTACCTGGAGACAGCCTCGGATCCCACAGGTTAGAGCTGAAGTCCCCCACAGTCCCCATTTCAGACACCAATCACAAGTACAGGTTGTTACCTGTGCTCCTGACCCACTGTCTATAAATAGAAGGTGTCCACAGCCCCCCTCCCCTCAGGATGGATTAATTTGCTAGACTGGATCAGAGTTCAGAGAAACATTCACTTACATTCAAGGATGTAAGGGATATGGATGAGGAGGTACGTGGGTGAGGTACATAACATGTGGATGCTTTCACTAACCCAGAAGCTCATTGAATCTTGCTCAAGAGGTTGTGTAGAGCTTTGGCAGCCTCACCCTCCCACCCTGCTCTCACCCGCCCCCACTTCCTCCTTCCCAGAGGTCAGCATGTGGGGCTGGGAATTCCAACCTTCTAATGACAGTCTTTCTGGTGGCCGGCCCCATCCTGAGGCTATCTAGGGGCGCCCTGAGCAACGCAGTCCTGGTGTATTATAAATATTGACATTTTTGAATAAAATCATCATGTCACTCTTTTAAATGCATCCAGTGGGATAAAATCCCAGCAATCTGAATGCCACAATATCCATTTTTAAAAACACAAGTGTGACTCAGTGATTGAGCTTCGACCTATGAACCAGGAAGTCACGGTTTAATGCCAGGTCAGGGCACATGCTCAGGTTTCCTGCTCCATCCCCAGTTGGGGGTGTGCAGCAGGCAGCCAATCAATGATTCTCTCTCATCATTAATGTTTCTATCTCTCTCTCCCTCTCCCTTCCTCTCTGAAATAATAAGAATTAAACACACACACACACACAAAACCCACAAAAATAAATTCTTCTTGACAATTGGAAATTTTGTGTTGTACCTTTTTCTCCTAGAGCTTTCACTTACATTCTATTTCCTCCTTTGAATTGGTGTGCTAATGTAATGTATTTTATTCTTACAGTATTTTATTGATGACTCTTTCATGTATCTCTGCCATAAATATATGTATAGAATTTGAAATACAAATTTTTTAAACTTCCTGTAACAATTAGGATCTGAGGGAACAGAAATTTTATTTCAGATTGTTATTATTAAAATTATTAGTAGCATACAGTTTAACAAAACAAAAACATTTATTAAATATGAAAAGTAAAATTTTGTTGAAAATGTATCTCTTAATAAGATTGTTGTGTGTTTTTTCAGTTAGTTCTAGTTTTTTAATTAATGTTAATTATGGCTAAATGATACAAACTTCTTTATGAATTCTTTTTTAAAAATTTTATATAGATACAACCACCAAAGAATATTGTTGACATGAATAAGTGGGTAAAAATGGAATGTGTTTTGTGGAATTTTACCTAATTCTCTCAATACCTTCCAATTTTCCGGCCAATAATCACACAGTGCTGTAATATCTAACATTATTTTTTATGGCGTGCCAGCTAAAAATATGATTAGGTTCTTCTTCAATAAAATTTAAAGCAAATAATTAGAAACCACGTGGCCTGCAAAAGGATTTGTTACCCAAATATTGGAGTCATTCTCTTTTTCCATATTGACTCCATTATTTTAGATTGCCCCTTTCCCTGCTGCACTGGAGGTTTGGTTTTGTTTGTTTGCTTTTCTTTTTTCTTCTTTACTCACGGGGTTTAGGGTGAATTCCCTGAGGAAGCTCTGTTTTGCCTGATGTTTAAGATAAGAAACTCAGTTTTCTTAGCTCAAATTCTACTGAATGAATTTATAATAACCAAACTCTCAGGAGACCAATTTATACACCACCAGGATACATTTATTATTTTGCAGTGGGAGATATGCCTGATTTAATATTTCCCTAGGAAGCACACACACAAAAATCAACAGGAACTGTCTTTAGAATTACTAAGTTTCTGTTGAGGTGAGCAGTAATTAGAGACCTCCCAGAGAACCAAATTAATTATCAAAAGGCTAATACGGAAGAACTTGGAATCAGTAAAATGGTAAATACATAGGTTTAAAGGACATTAATTCAAAATGTAACATTCATACAACTTGCATAAAACCACCTCCCTGCCAGGCACATTTCTGTGCAGATCACAGTTCTTTTGTAAGTAGTGCTGAGGAATCATAGCAAATCAGATGGTTGGAATTATTTCGGTCCCAGATTCCAATCCAGGAATGATAAATGAAATTCCAGGGCCCTATTCTTTTGCTTTTGACTGTGAACCTATTTCCTAAGGCACTTATCTTCTTGAGCTGGTGCCACTTTTACCTTCCTCCCAGTCCCTGGCATCCTTTTAACTCATCAGCCTAGGAAGGCTTTTGTATGCTTCTTACAGGAAGGCCTCCATGCACCCATCGGCTCTCTCTGAGTACTGTATCTACTTCTGTGGGGCTCTGTGCCTGTGTTTCTCTGTGGCTCTCCATGCCGCTGCGTTTAGGTGTGCGGATTTATAGTGTGACAGCAAAGCCTTGTGCTTTACTTCACAAGCCCACTGTGAACACTCACCTCACTGTTTAGACATATCACCCAGCCGTGGACATACGCATGTGCATATCTGGGTCTTGAAAGTGTTTCTACACATTTGCTATTGCAAATCTGGGGACACTTTGAGGACTGCTGGCTGCCCTGAAGTGATAAGCTGTTTAAACCAGTTGCAAAATGAGTCAAGGAAGAATCTAGAAGACTGGGCCCTACTTGGACCCCAGAGAATGTCATGCCGAGCCATGGAGAAAAGAAGGGAATGAGTTCATATGAGTGCTGGCAGATCTCAGAAGAGTATTTTGCTCACAAAAACTGAAAATAGCATGTGGAAGTAGGACATTTGAGCCTTATGGAAAAGAATTAGAGGATATTTTGTAACAAAATGCTGGAAGGCAGGTAGGGGATCTCTACCCCCTCCCCACATGGGAGCCCAAAGCACTATGGATCCGATGGGTCATTTTTAGCTCATGAAACATTATAAAGTTAATTTCTTAAAAATGAACATCTCTACCAATCTGCCTTTATAAAACAGACTAGAGAACCAATGCATGAAATTCGTACATGGGTAGGGTCCCTAGGCCTGACCAGCAATCAGGGCCAATCTGTGAGGCAACTGGCAGGGAGATTTGGGGAGGGGGGTCGCTGGCACCCACCTTGGTCAGCCTGG
>NW_006292604.1:1951111-1971807 GCF_000327345.1 Myotis davidii | reverse complement strand
TAGATATTTATATTTACATTAGTGGATACAAATATATATTTGCTAATTATTTATACATATACTAGAGGCCCGATGCATGAAGATACGTGCAAGAATGGGCCGTTTTGCCCCTGGCTGCTGGCACCGCCTTCGCTCCAGTTGGAGCCACCTTTCCACCTTTGCTCCTGCTGGAGCCACTTTCCGCCTTCCCATGCTGCCCAGAGGCCTGGAGCGGCTGGGGCGGTATGGAAGCCTGCATCGCCACCATCTTTGTTGAGTTAATTTGCATACTCACTCCTGATTGGCTGGTGGGCGTTGTAAAGGTATAGTCAATTACCATTTTTTTCTTTTATTAGTGTAGATGTTCCTAGTCACAGACTTCCATATCAACAACAGGACAACAAATCATTTTCTTCAAGCAGCAGTGCTATGGAATGCCCATAGAACACTAGTTCCCAGTCATTTTCCTATGAGACCTGGGAAGTAGAGTCAACAGAGCAGCGAGGAAGGAGTGAGGAACTGAGCGAATCGTGAATGCTCCAGACTCTGAAGTCAATGTATTGGGCTCTCTGGAGCTCCACCTCTGGCCCTGCCCTCCCTCCTTCCCTCTGAGCCCCGCTTCGCCTTCTCATGCATGTTAAATTGAATGAAACATTTAAAACATATACATTTTTATCCCCAGGTATTGATTGCTTCCTAGGAGATGGTCATATGACATCAGGACTGCTGCTAGTCTGTATGGTGCTTCTGGAATAATTAGAAAAGGTCTCCCTTACACTTTACCTTCTTCCATTATAACATTTGTCATAGTGTATTGATTTTGTTTGAATAAGACCCTTGAGTGCCATTTTTAGAAAAACTGTCTATGACATCCAAACGACTTGGAATAAAACTCTCGCTCTGCCTCTTCCAACAGATTGACCTTGGACAAATAGTTTAACTTTCTGAGCACTAGGCTTGTCCCATTTGTAGAATGGGGATAATATACTAACTATCAAGCTTGTTATGGGGATTAAATGGGATGAATTGTGTAAAGTTCTTAATATGCTCATTAAATAATATGGATTGTGGTTCAGTTGGTGTAGTGTTATCCTGTACACCAGGGTTCAATTCCTCATCAGCGCACATACCTAGGGTGCAGATTCAATTCCTGGTCAGGGCTCATAGAGGAGGCAACCAATATCTCTCTCTCTCTCTCTCTCTCTCTCTCTCTCTCTCTTTCTCTCTCTCTCTCTCCTTTCCTCTCTTTCTCTAAAAATCAATAAATACAGCCCAGCTGGTGTTGCTCAGTGGTTGAGCAAATGACCCATGCACCAAGAGGTCACCGATTCCATTCCCAGACAGGGCACATGCCCAGGTTGTGGGCTCAATCCCCGGCCAGGAGAAGGGGGTGCATACAGGGAGGTAGCCGATCGATGTTCATATTTCTCTGTCATCAATGTTTCTATCACTCTGTCCCTCTCCCTCCTCTCTCTCTAAAATCAATTAAAAGTATATATTTTAAAAAATCAATAAAAACATATCCTTGGGTGAGGAACCCATAAAAAATAGTATGGGTTGTGCAAAAAGAAGAGGAGCACACATGTTAACTGTGTACATGGTGTAAACTAAACATAGGATTTAACGGGGAACAACTTACAAGCCTAGAAGTAGGGAGTGCTGAGGCTCTGATGTCCCATTGTCCACCAGACAGGTGTGTGGGACTCAGCACAAGAGGTCGGACGCACCGTGGAGAGATCCCAAGACAGGGGCTCAGAGCCTTCAGTGCTCTGCAGGCGTTGGAGAAAGAAGCGTGGCCTCATCTACTAGTAGATAACACTGTAGTGATGGAGCCTGTGAGAAAGGGGAGGCTCCTGGCCAGCGTAAGCTGCTTCCTTCATGGCCAACTCTGACCAACTGAGCTGGCTTCTTGCTACAATGGAGGAGGACATGGACCCCCAAGGCCATAAGATTTTCTCTCTTCTGTGTTACACCAGAAAACATGTGAGCAGGCTAAGGCGTTTGCTTGCCCGTGGCAAGGGTTGAACTCAGCTTTTCCAGTTCCTGAGACTAGGGATCTTTCAATTGGGCCGTGCTGCCTCAATAACAAGTCAGCCTAGGAACTATGGAACCAGTTTAATTTAAACTAATTCCAAATTTCTTGGAGCCATAAATTGAAAAGGACATTAGAGGTAATGTCATTCAATCCTACGTCTGTGGACAAAAGTGAGGCTTGTAGGTAGTTCATTTGATTACCAGCAGGCAGTAGCCAAGTCAGAACTTGAACCTGTATCTTTCAAATTCCATTTCCTCTTAAATGGCCATGAAGTACACTGTAACCTTGTTTAGCACACAAGTCACAGAGATCCTGTTCAAAAGAGCTTCATGGCTTTAGCCTACAAGTAGCACCCAGAGTAAACCAAGAGAGCAAGGAGACCCAAAGGTGGTGGATGGATTTTTTTAAATATATTTTATTGATTTCTTACAGAGAGGAAGGGAGAGGGATAGAGTCAGAAACATCTATGAGAGACATCGATTAGCTGCCTCCTGCACACTTCCCACTGGGTATGTGCCCGCAACCAAGGTACATGCCCCTGACCAGAATCAAACCCAGGACCCTTGAGTCTGCAGGCCGACGCTCTATCCACTGAGCCAAACCGGTCAGGGCGTGATGGATGGATTTTGTTCAAAACCTTTGACTTCTGTAAATAGAAAAGAAAAGCTAGATAATTTAGCAAATAATGGTTGGGTGAACACCACGTATTAAAACCTATGCGATGTAATCAAAGGTTTGCTCAGAGGAAAAGTCACCATCGTAAAACCTTTATAGTTTAAGAATGAATGTGAAGGAAGTGATTATCTACGTCAAAAATTATTTTTAAAATCTAAGGAAAGAATGAAAAATGAAAGCCGAATATAATACAGTTGAAAAAATCCGTGGAATCCGTTGTCGGGAGACAATGGCCATGTGGGTTGCCTTTCTGCACACCCAGCGCAGAGGCTCGGTTGCTGCTGTTCTGGGCTGTCTTTTCAAGGAGATTTGGGGAGCAAACAGTGCTGGAAGAGAGAGCGCCTCTACCCAGAGCCACGGGCAGGCATCTTACTGCCCGTTATAAAAGATGCAGGCTCCCTAAGCCTAGGGTTCAGATGCCTCTCCCCTAACACAAGCCGCCATGTGAGCAGGTGCTGTGGTGTCCACATGTGTGTGGGAAGTGCGGTGAGGGAACTGGCACGAATGCTGATCCTCTAGCTCTCTCAGGCCTGGGAGGCGCCTGTGTTCTACCAGCAAACTAACTCGTCATTGCGAATGTAGGGTACAATCTCAGACCTTTTCCGGCTCTTCACGTTGATAAAGAAATTTAAAGCTGGTTCACTGAAAACAAAGAAAACGATAAAAATAATAAATAACAAATAATCCATTAGCAAACCCGTTAAGAAAAAAAGGAGGGAAAACAAAACACCAGTCAGAAAGGATAAATGCACCCCTATGTTTACAGCAGTACAATGCACCATAGCTAAGATTTGGAAACACTAACCAATGGACACAGACACCAGGGGGGGTGAGAGCATGAGCGGGGCGGGGGGAGGGGGGCAAAGGGAAGGAGGCTATGGGTGGATAAGGACACATATGTAATACCTTAACCCCTTCCCCGGCAGAAACGTGTATACACGTTTTCACAAAATGTTCTTTTTTCAGTCGTCGACGAGTATACTCGTCTAAAAACTTTACCTTCAAAAACCAGCTACATACGTACCATTCTAAATAATTTCATCTAGAAACTTTCTGAGGAAATACTATTCTTAACCACAAAAATGGGAAGAAAAAATAATTACAAACTGTTTTCATAACCAGCATCAAAAATCTTATATAGAACCAAAATAAAAAAAATTAGTCTGAAAAAGAAACGTTTTTAACAAAAAAATTATTGGGGAAGGGGTTAATCAATAAAGAAAAAAAAACATCAAAAAAGAGGGGGAAAAATAAATTTAGAAATTACAAAATGGATTAACACACCTATAGGAAACTATAATCTCTTTTTTAAACTTTTGTTTATTTATTTGAAATGTAATTGACATATAACACACTATATTAGTTTCAAGTGTATAACATGTATAATATTAGTTTCAGGTGTGTCACATACTACCTGGATACTAGAGGCCCGGTGCACGAAATCATGCATGGTGGGGGGGGGGGGGGGTGCGTCAGGGGGGGGGGGGGGGAGGTGTCCTCTCAGCCCAGCCTGCACCTTGCACCCTCTCCAATCTGGGACCTCTTGGGGGATGTCCAACTGCAGGTTTAGGCCCAATCCCCAGGATGGGCCTAAACCAGCAGTCGGACATCCCTCTCACAATCCTGGACCACTGGCTCCTAATCGCTCACCTGTCTGCCTGCCTGGTCACCAATAACTGCCCCTCCTCCCCCCCGCCAGCCAAATAGCCCTCAATTGCCTCCCCTGCTGGCCTGGTCACCCTCAACTACATCCCCCTGCAGGCCTGGTCACCCCTAACTGTCCCCCCTCTGCCAGCCTGGTCGCCCCCAACTGCCCCCCACTGCTGGCCTGATCAACCCTCACAGCTCCCCCGCCGGCCTGCTCACCCCATGTAGCCTGCTGTTCCATTGTTTAGTCATCCCTCAGTAACCCCCTGCCAGTCTGGTCGTAGGCAGCCATCTTGTGAGGGCATAAGTATTAATTTGTATATTACCTCTTTATTATATAGGATTATAATTCTTATAAAATAATCATTTGTACAACTATGCACAATATTCTGAAAATCTGCGTGAAATAAATAATTGTTGAAGAAAAGTAAAATAAGCAAATTCACTCAAAAAGCAGAAAACCTAAACAGGGCAATCTCATGGAAGAAACTGAGAGGCCATGCCAAGGTCATGGTCAGCTACATTCTTCCAGTGCCTGCCTCTGGCCTTTCCCTGGCCCTGGATCAAAGATAAATGACCTCAGGGCCCATGTCTGGTTCTGTCTGAAGTTGAAAGTGGAGGTCAAATCTGCTGACCTTGACCCCAAACATTATGATGTGATAAAATGACCAAATTAATTGCATGTTTTCACTGGAGGAAGAAGAAAGATAAAAATAATTTATATTAAATAGTACACATACATACTTCTTATGATCCCTAGCCTTGACATATTATGCTGTTTTCTTCATTTATAAAATAACACCTTTGCCCTGGAAATGCTGGCTCAGGAGTGACTGATCTGATTTGACAAGGACAGTGGGATCCCCAGAAAGACTGTTTGGGTGCACATGCAGTGCTTTCCTTCGGCGCAGTGTGCTGCCACATGTGGTGGCCTTTCACTGTACACTCACCCAATCTAGGGCAGCATCGGCATTAGCCCAGAACCTGTGAGAAATGCATGTTCTCAGGCCCCACCCAACCAACCCATTCAGAAACTCTGGGGGTGGGGCCCAGCAGTCCATGTTTTAAGGAGCTGCTCCAAGTGATCCCGATGCACATTCCGGTTTGAGAAGGACTGTAAATGACCTCATTCATGTCATCGGATTTAGCAGATCCCACTTCCTGTTGGTTGCAGCAAAACTACTCAGAAGGGGAAAATTCCATTCCTTTGCATCCCCTCGGGCTATAAATAGTGAGCACTGGCTCACCCGCAGCTGGAGTTCCGGCCCATCCCTGCTGGAGCTCCAGGCTCAGTCACACCTGCTGCAGAATACCCACAGCGGGTAGAAAGGGGCATTCACTGGGCAGAGGGAAAATTCCACCACCTTTCAGGCCTTGCTCAATAAACTCAGACAAGTTTTACAGTAGAAGATGAGGAAAGCAAAGGTTGCCCCCCCCCTTTTTTTTAATGAGGAAAATTAAGCTGGAACTAATACACAGTGGATAGCCTCTAATCCTAACTAAATGTGGGATTTAAAGGAACAGCAAGAATTAAGGCAACAAAACTGGATGTGCTAGAAACCCAAATCCTTCCCCTGTTCACCATGGGCCTCGGGAACATTAGTTCAGCTTTTAATTCTTTAATATTCTGTGAGATAGGAGAGATAATAACTGCTCCTTCCTTCAACAAGGTATCAGACACTCCAGATCTCACCACCACCCCTATGAGGTGTTACTACCCCATGTTACAGATGAGAAGACCGAGGCTCAGAGACATTAGTAACTGGCTCATTGGTGACAGAGCTTGAATCTGAACCCAGATCTACTTGACTTCAACAGTCATGTTCTTTTTTTTTTTTAATATATTTTATTGATTTTTTACAGAGAGGAAGGGAGTGGGGTAGAGAGTTAGAAACATCAATGAGAGAGAAACATCAATCAGCTGCCTCCTGCACACTCCCTACTGGGGATGTGCCCGCAACCAAGGTACATGCCTTTGACCGGACTAGAACCCGGGACTCTTGAGTCCGCAGGCTGACGCTCTATCCACTGAGCCAAACTGGTCAGGGCAACAGCCATGTTCTTAACTTGTACATTCTTCCATGTGCAGCCTCACTGTGGGACGGCCGCCTCACTCCACGCTGCCCTGATAGTCGGACAGCGTCTTGGGGATGATGCTCCAAGGGTGGCCTCTTCCTCCTCTTCTACATCCCAAACTCTCACCTCCGTGGGAAGCCAATTTCCTGCCACTTTTCTCTCAGGCCTGACCCACTCCCTCCAATCTCTCTCCCTTTGCGGGGTAGTTTCTGGTGGAAAGGTATAACTAGGTCTTCGTAACTATCCTTTTAGTTTTCCTCTTTTAAATTAAAAAAAAAGGAAAATTTATTTTTTAATGTGGAAGTATAATTCAGTGAAGTAAAAAAATTATGTCAGAACAAAGAACATAAAAGACAGAGCCCTACAGTGATTCTCAACCTTCCTAATGCCGCGACCCTTTAATACAGTTCCTCATGTTGTGGTGACCCCCAATTTCATTGTTACAAATTGAACATAATTAAAGCATAGTGATTAATCACAAAAACAATATGTGATTATATATGTGTTTTCCGATGGTCTTAGGCGACCCCTGTGAGAAGGGTCGTTCGACCCCCAAAGGGGTCGCAATCCACAGGTTGAGAACCGCTGCCTTAAAAGGACACGTACCAAACCTGGACAAGCCATTGCCAAGCTGTTGCACACGCTGGGGACCTCACAGACACCTCCACCTGCCGTGCCCTTGAAAAGCTCTCTGGAACAACAACAGGCGGTGAGAGTCTCTGTGCTCCCCTTGCCAACAACACCAGCATCGAAGCCCTGGCGCCATCAGAGGAGAAAGTTGGAGCAGGGAAACCAGCCCTTAACTAGGAGTCGGTCAACTCCTTCACTACTGACCAACCTCAGATCGCCTGTCTGGGCCTCAGCTCCCCATCTGCCAGCGACTTCCAAATGCTGATGCCTGGGAGACTGTAACCAAATCACCTGGAGAGCTTCCCAAAAGTCCAGCTCCACCCTGCAACTTCGATGGAGTATCTTTCAGATGAGGCCCAGAAATCGGTATGTTTTCAAAGTTCCCTGGGTGGTCCCTACCCACAGCCAGATGTGGGAACCATTGACCTACTGGTAGCTGATATCTAAAACACCTTCCGACTCTATGAACCTATGAAATTTCCCTTAGTCCACTCAGGGCAGCCTGATAGCAGCCCCCAGGTTCCTGGTATTGCCGGGTGCATCCCCAATGTTGGGGAAAACAGGGATATCGTTCTTTATTGCACATCAGAGGTCACAAGGATGGATTTTGATGACCATGTAAAATCAAGACCTAATGGGTGTGGCTGCGACCCAAGAGAGAAAGGGGTTTGGTTCTTGCCTGTCTGGATGGAAAGCAGTGAATACTTCCCTGGAAACAGACAATTTGTAACACATTCTTGACAGGGTCCTGCTGCAAAGAATCCCTCCTTCTTTAAACAAAGCAAAGGCCTTGCTTTCAAGTTTATTGACAAACAGATCAAGTGAAGAGTTTGATGTTTTTATATCTAAACATACTTGCAGAGCAAAATCTCTGTAATGATAACCATCTTTCGGGAGACTTTAGATAGCAAAATGCAAGACACTAGTTCTTACCTTGGAGAATTTTTGAAAGAAAGAACTTCTATTACTGTTATGGGCTGAATTGTAAGCTTTCCTTCCCATCCGCCCCCCACCCCCCCAACCTCCCCCGCAGAAAAAAGATATGTTGAAGTCTGAATCCCAGTACCTCAGAACGTGACCTCGTTTGGAAACGGGATCTGTGCAGAGGCGATCAAGTTAAAATGAGGCCATTCGTGTGGGCCCTAACCCAATGTGACTGGGTCCTTATGGGAAGAGGAACTTTAGACAGAGACAGGCGCACATGGAGAAGATGCCATGTGACTGGAGTGAGGCATCTATAAGCCAAGGAGTGCCAAAGATTGGTGACAACCACCAGAGCTAGGAAGAAACCAAGAAGGATTCCCCTAGACCAGTGGTTCTCAACCTTCCTAATGCCGCGACCCTTTAATACAGTTCCTCATGTTGTGGTGACCCCCAACCATAAAATTATTTTCGTTGCTACTTCATAACTATAATTTTGCTACTGTTATGAATCGTAACGTAAATATCTGATATGCAGGATGTATTTTCATTGTTACAAATTGAACATAATTAAAGCATAGTGATTAACCACCCAAACAATATGTAATTATATATGTGTTTTCTGATGGTCTTAGGCGACCCCTGTGAAAGGGTCGTTCGACCCCCAAAGGGGTCTCAACCCACAGGTTGAGAATCGCTGCCCTAGACGTTTCAAGGGGAGCATGGGCCCTGCTGACAACTTGAGTTAGGATTCGGCCCCCAGACCTGTGAGACAATACATTTCTGTGGTTTCAACTCATTCTGTTGTTGGTGGTGCTTTGTTAGGGCAGCCCTAGGATTCTATAAACATGATCTCATTTAATCCTCTCAGTAACCTAGTGAAGTAGTTATCATTCCCACTTTTATTTTATTATCCTCCCCCGTTTTAGGAAAACAGTTAGGCATGGCTAAGTAAGATTATGAAATTTGGTGAAGATCATGGCCAGCCAGTGTGGCTCAGTGGTTGAGCTGTCAACCTAAGAACAGGAGGTCATGGTTCAACTCCCAGTCAGGGCACATGCCCAGGTTGCGAGATCAGTCCCCAGTGGAGGATGTGCAGGAGGCAGCCAATCAATGATTCTCTCTCATCGTTGATGTTTCTATCTCTCTCTCCCTCTCTTTTCCTCTCTGAAATCAATACAAATATATATTTTTAAAATAAATTTGCTGAAGATCAGACAGCTAGCAAGGGATGGGACATGGATGTGATCTCGGGCTATCTGACCCCAAAGCCTTCCTCCCAGGTTACACAGCTGCCAACACTCTATAGTAGGCTCCGTGGAAGAACTCACCCTAGACACGTCCTCAACCACTGAGGCCAAGGTTTATGGCTAGTCTCATTATTTTGTTTAACGTAAAATTGCAGGTCGGATCTAATTGGCACGTACCAAACTACATGAAATGTAAAATGGTTTCAAAACAAGTCATCTGAGGTGATTCAGACTCTGCTTCTATTATTATAAAGCAATTGATAGTTGAGTCTACATATTTATAATAAAGACGATAAAAACAGTAATGTAAGAAGTGTGACTGTTTCCATTTCACAGTTGATGAAACTGAGCCACTTCAGAGAGAGAGAGAGAGGGGACTTGCCCAGAGAACAGGCTGCAATAAGTTCAGAACCAGAGTCTGAATAGCCTATCGTCTTACCCTTAATCCAGTAGGCTGTGCCTCCTTTAGAAGCAAATATGTATGTGATGTTTCCCACATATGCCTATTTACAAAGAGATGGCATATGCTATGTGATTACTATTTTTCCAATGAGATCCCCTCTCCCCCACTGAATAAACAATTAGGGTTGTAGCTGAAAGAGTCCAATGTCTGTAATATTTAATATATTAATTTGGTTTATATATATTTAAATCACACATTCTATAAATAATATCTTAATAAATATTGCTATTTTCAGTCTCACATGTAGTAAAACAAATGCATTCACTCTTCACAGACATCTTCAACATGAATGTTTCCACCATCACTGGGACCCTTTCTTCTCCTGCCTAAGCGTTTAAAACCCACATAAGACACTGTTCTTAGAAATGGTTCCACCTTCATATTTTTCTTCTAAACGTAGATCACTGTTGCCACAAGTAGAACTACCTCAATTGCTTTTTGGTGATCTTTAAGAGTTCATTCACAATGAAGATAACACTTCATTTGTGAGGTTCTGTTTCTGGGAATAGTAACTAACCAACTGTGTGTTGAATTTCTTTGCATCTTCCTTTACCAGTTCTACCAGGAGACCATCTCTACAAGCTTCCAAAGTTAGAGCTGATTGGAGTTGTTTTCAGGCTCATGGGTCTTTCCCAAATAGAACACTTTCTTATTCAGAATAACAAAGAGATGTTAGAACTTCCCAGTCAGGAGACCCCTCTCAGTTTTGTGAGGCCTAACTTTTAGGCCATAAAAGCTTTGGCCTCGAGGTAGCAGCACAAAGATCAGATATGGGAAGGAAAATGCCTGAGATTACATAGAGGTAATTTCAATGATGAAATGATGATTTTCAGTGATGAAAACAAAGCTAAACGTTGTATTACTTTTTTTAAGTTGTATCATCCTGCTTATACTTGCATAACCCCCGCAGAAATTCCCTGGGAAAGCTCATGAACGATCTGATTAGTATGTACTTAGAACTTGGTTAGAACCACTCACCTTGGTTCTAATCGAACCTCTAGAATTCAATGGGTGGAAGAGTTGCATCAGCCCCTCCTGCCTCGGTTGCAGGTAGATCTGCAGGAATGTTCCCTCAGACAGACTTAGACCAGGCCACTGCCAAGGTTTCCGGAGGAGGCGTGGCTTTTGTCTGCAGCCTCAGCCAATCAGACACAGAGTTGAGGTGTGGCTTTACCAGCTGGCCTTACTCCCCAACCCTGCCCCCCACCTCCACCCCTTCTCAGATCTTCCAGACCCTAGCCAGTGGTTCTCAACCTTCTGGCCCTTTAACCCTTTGCGGTCGTTTGTCTACTCTCAGCCACCAAAGCTTTTTTACCATTCCGGTCGTATGTCTGCTCTCAGCCACCACAGCAAGGAACCGTACAAATCTTAACTCTATTTATTCATGTATCAGTTCATAATTTCTCTGAAAGCTTTTAAGTGTCTAAGCGACCTTGTCACGAACCAAAACATTGCCCCGACAAATCGGAGATATCGAAACTCAATCTAAACAAACGCCGTTGTTCCACACTCGCCATGCAAAACACCGTGGCAAGTCAGTCGCCTTTTGAGAGTGAAGAAATCGAAAAGCTTCGGAGATACTTCGCAGAATTTCAAATAAAGCTTTACAAACTACATTTAACTGTAATTAGGCATTCTCGCTTGTTAAGATATTTGAAAATAATACTCCAAAATGGCAAAAAGAAAGTTACCGAAAGAAGTGTACTGCGAATCTGAAAGTAACGATGAAGAGTTTTATTTTGGCACCTTGAATACTGACTCTGACGTAGAAAGTGATAACGTTTGTAGTGATTCTACTAGTAGTGACGTAGTTCCAAAAAAGAATTAATAAATCTTGTTTATCCTTCATAATCTTGCATGTTATGTATCACTGCTCTTTCAATGGAAATTAATTCCAACTAGTACGACACTCATGTCCAAATTTAATACAACCGCAAAGGGTTAAATACAGTTCCTCATGTTGTGACCCAACCATAAAATTATTTTCGTTGCTACTTCATAACTGTAATGTTGCTACTGTTATGAGTCGTAATGGAAATATCTGATATGCAAGATGATCTTAGGTGACCCCTGTGAAAGGGCTGTTCAACCGTCAAAGGGGTCGCGACCCACACGTTGAGAACCGCTACCTTGGCCCTACACCTGGCCCTATGCCTCATGGTCCTTTGTTGTAAACTGCTTCTTCAAACCTTAGTTTTCAAGATACACATTTAAATTGTATTTCTTACTCATTCTCCCTGTTTTGTTTTCTAGAATTTCAACTTTTTTTTTTCCTACTGAGCATGGTGGGTTAAATAGGCTTTTGTGGACTGGACTGGACACTGCTTGCGGTGAAAAACACATTCTGTGCTGGAAACAAACACCATACACAGAGAAACCTTGGGAACACGACCTCTTTGTAGAGCGGGGACTGCCTGTCCAGCCTCATGTCTGAGAGTCAAAGCCTGCAAGCCCTCTCTTTTTAAATCTGGGCAGCCCTTTTTTTTTAGGTCTCAGTCTGGGAATCTGGCCTCATGTGGAGGATCCTGAAAAGCAGACCATTCTGATATTTTTAAAATCATCCTCTTTCTACCTGCGCGGGGTGGGTATCGAAATAGTTACATGATTGCCTTCTTCCTCTTTAGGGAAGCATCAGTCCTGAGAGAAGAGGTGGTAGGAGGCGATTAAACTGTTCCTTCACTTGACAAAGATAATCTACTTGATGAATTAAATTGTCCAACAACCATATATTGAGCGCCTAGATGCTGGACACTGTTCTGGGTGTTCCAGTGAAAACTCTGACAAATAAACAAGGTCTATGGGGAGACTGGCACTAGGTAACAGAATTAAACAAATAACAAGAACGTGTCCAGTAGCCACAGGCGACAGAGGCTACGATGAAAACAAACCAGGAGAAGTATTACACAGAAGCGTGCCTGGGCAGGGGTTTTGGTTGAATGGCCAGAGAAGTCCCTAAGGAGAGACTTTTACACTAAGACCAAAACCCAGTTGTGAGACCATATAGGGAAGAGGACTCCAGGTAAAGGGGAGAGTGAGGGCCAAGGGCCTGAGGTAGGATAGAATTTGATTTTATTCTAGGAACAAAAGGGTCAGAGTGGCTGGAGGGTAGCAACTGAGAAGAAGGGAGGCGGAGTTAGAGTTGCTCATAGAGGTAAGGAGGGACCAGATCCTGAGGGTCCTCCCTCCTGGGTAAGCTGTGCAGTTGTAATCCTAAGTGCAAGGACAACATTGGAAGGCTTTAGGCAAGGTAATGGCTTATGGGATCTGACTTGAAAAGCCACTCTCCTACTCCAGAGAAGGCAAGAGTGGAAGCAGAAGCATTAATTAATACGATGATGCGTGAATTAATATGGTTTGGTGTTGGCCATCAGGGTCTGTGTACTTACCCTGTGCCTGGAAGTCTTGGAAGTGCTTTACCTGCATTATATTGATCAATCTTCACAACCACTCTATGGAGTTGGGGATTATTAGAATTTCCATATTATCCATAAAAATAATAAAGCCTGGGAAGTAAAGAAACTTGCCTCCAGCTGGTAGGGGTTTATTTGTTTGTTATTATTATTTTTAATCCTTGCCTGAGAACATGCTGAGAGAGAAAAAGGGAGAGAGAGAGAGAGAGAGAGAGAGAGAGAGAGAGAGAGAAATACCGATTGGTTGCCTTCTGTAGGGTTTTTTTTTTACCCCAACTGGGGATCAAACCCTCACACCAGGTATATACCCTGAGCAGGAATTGAACCAGCAACCTGTTGGTGCACAGGACTACACTCAACCAACTGAGCCATTCCGACCAGACAGTAGTTTTTAAAAAAATAATATCCTATATAATAAAAGGGTAATATGCAAATTGACCATAAAGTAGAACAACCTGAACGACAGGTCACTATGGCACACACTGACCACCAGGGGGCAGATGCTCAACGCAGGAGCTGCGCCCTGGTGGTCAGTGCACTCCCACAGGGGGAGCTCCGCTCAGCCACAAGCCAGGCTGATGGCTGCGAGTGCAGCAGCAGTGACGGGAGCCTCTCCCACCTCCTCAGCAGCACTAAGGCAGTGCTAAGGATGTCCAACTGTAGCTTAGGCTGGCAAGTGGACATCCCCTAAGGGGTCCCAGACTATGAGAGGGAGCAGGCCTGGCTGAGAGAAAGCCCACCCCCCTCCCCCTCAAGTGCACAAATTTTCATGCACTGGGCCTCTAGTATTTTTATAATTATATAAGTTAAAAATAGTCATTATAAAAAAACTTTTTAAAATGAACAACAAAAATTAAATCACTTGAGATCAAATCACTCTGCGATAACTAATACTGTTAACATTTTTGTTTATATTTTTCCAGGTGCAAATATATTATCTACTGTTCTCAAAAGCATATGACTGCATACTTCTATAGATGACATAATTCCCAGATTATAGATTTTTTACATTTTTATTATTAATTTTAAGAATACTATCCACAAATCCATCTTGGGTGACAGTATGGAAAAAATTGTTAAATTGTTTCTCTATCACAGTCCTGTTATTTCTCTTTCCTCTGCATTTGCCCTTCATGGTTTGGACCGACTATGGCTTCAATCCCACTACTACCAGTTATGTGACCTGAGACAAGTTACTTAAACTCAGAGTCTCAGGTTTCCTCATCTTTAAATGGAGATAAGATTCTGTAAGCTCATTTTCAGGATTAAATGAAATCACAAGGACCATGCTCCTAAATGCCATTCTCCTCTCACTTCTCTCCTGCCCTCATATGCCCACCTGCTAATTACTCTGCATTAGGTAGTTGAAGTCCCAATTGGCATTCAGCCATGTTTTTGTTGTGGGATCCTGGGCAAGTCTTTATACCACCAAGTCTTTAGGGATTACTATGAGATCATAGATACCAAAATACTTTCTATTTGAGATAAAGTTCTCAATTACTGGAAGAGTATAGCAACAAAAGGAATAAACCCTTGAATGAAAATGAACCTATAAGTAAGATAAATCTACTGTATAACCCAAAAATATTCAATGAGCATTTTCAGAGGAACTATCTTGAAATAGAAAAATTAATTACAAAATACCCAAATTTAATGCAAGGTTGGTGGGAGAGAAAAGAAAATTGACTTGCCCCTCTCTCTTATCTCATATATAACTGATTTGCCTGCTTCAAATCACAACCTTTTGGCACTCTTGAATGGATAGAGAATGGCCAGGGAGGCCAGTCTGGGGAGGCGAGGGGGGGAGTGCAGGCAATGGTGGAGAAGGTGCCCTGCCTTCCTAGCTGATCAATAGCAAGGCTGTCCCCTCTGATGGGCACCCATGGTCAGCCCAAGCTTGAGCCATTGCCTAGATGCCAGGTTGGGAAAAGATGCTTAGGGTTTACAGAAGACCTGCCCTCAGCCAGCTAGCATCAGCTCAGCTAGCACTGCTCTCTAAGGAGACAGTGCAAGGCCTGCCACCATTGGAACTGGGCTCTTTCAATTTGGATGAAATAACACTCAACCTTCAAAAAAGACTGCAAGGCAGGTCCAGAGCAAAGTACAGCCCAGGAAGGGATGGCTTCACATCAAGTCCCTCCAGATGTGGGCAGCCTATGGAACAAAGGTATCATTTCAATGCCAGGAGTCCCAGAAACACTGCATCCACCTGTCTTTGTTTGTGACTTGAGTTAACAGGGTCATGTGATTTTTTTAATTCCTGGATATTGAGTGAAAAGTCAGAGTCCTGTTTGGATACTTTGCTCTCCATATATGTTACAGTAGATGGTACCTATACCTTCCAGATGAACTTTCACAGCCTAAGTTATCATAGCATAAAGCCAAATACCCTTGAGGTGGGTACCCAGGAAAAGAGGGACAATTCTATAAGCACAGGACATATGGGCCTGATCTCTTCATCCAATGGTCATGAGAGCCTGAGGAAGGTTAGGCCACTGCTGGTGGCCCATGAAGCAACAATGAGGTGCTTTCTGTGCCATGCCAGCACAGCCAAGGGTTCGGTGAGCCGGGGGAAGGGGGGGTCGCGGCAAAGGGTTAAAGAAAAGACAGACAAAGAGAATATAGCTGGGGCTCGGTGGATCTCCTGTGCCTGGATGAGGCCACAGAGAAGGATCCAGCCAGCAAGTGAGGCTTTATTTTATAGTCAGAGAAAAATAAGGTAATGGTCAACATAGTTACAATGTTCTTGTGAGTTTCACTTGTTTTGGCAGCACTTGCTGTACCTCCCACAGCCCATAAGCTACCCAGGAAGGATTTAGGGAGCTGCCATAAGGTCAAGCTTAATTATGCTAAGAGGGCTCTGTCCTCTAAGCTGGGACTTGTTTGTGGCTCTGCCACAGATCAATCCGAGGCTTTAACTCTAGAGCTGCTCCCTACAGTTCTCCCAAGAACTTGGGTACCAGGTCACCCTCAGAAATTTAGACTAGCAAAATGGATTTGACTAGAAGTCAGTGGCAGTAAACCAAAACAGTGACTGAAGAATGTGGAGCTATCCTAAACTCTCATCAAAGTGACTTGACTGTCATAGCAGGAAGGTAGAAACAGAATGTGATTATGACTTGAAAAGTGTAAATCTGCCTGTTTGGCTATATAGGATGCCATGTGGAGAACCCAGTTTGAAGAGACTAGAACATGTAAAAAAGAAAGAAGCCCAAAGTCTCAGAAGCAGACAGGGCCATCTAAGCAGGGTTGGGTTGGGTGGGTGGGCAGCCTTATTCTTTTAGGACATTGTATCAGGAGTATTTCTCTTTTGGTTCACACAACTAATTTCATTTATTCTAACCCCAGGCTAACTAAGAAAACATCTGGATGGAATCTGTCCTCCTGAGTACATTTACCTACAAAGAGAGACTGTGCTTGCCATGACAACATGTATTCTGGTATGCTGGTCATAATTCAGGTATGTTCATCAGTCTCTGGGACCTGGTTAATGTGAGTACACTTGAAGAAGATCAAGATCTAGGCCTTGATGAATGTGGTGACACTTGTGGTAAATCAGCTAGAAATCACTTTCTGTATAGAAATATCAAAAGAATACATAGTGTACCTACCCTCTGCAACGTTAGCATTTGCATCTGACCAATTGCAGTAATCTTAATTGATAGCCCAGTGAAATATTTTTTAAAAGCAAAAAAAAATTTTTTTAAAGAATCCTTAAAAACACATTTTATTTTGATGGTCATTGTATTTTTCAAATATCTGCATCCTATTGATTTTTCAGAAGTAATTTCTAAAGCAGTTGCCTCTTTAAAAATCATTTCCAATTGTTCTTTTTTATTTTTTCAAATTACATCTCCCAGCAGTTTCATCAGACCCCAGCCTAGCAAAGGTTTTTATATCTCATAATGCCAAGACCAAAGAACCAGACACACTTCAGAGGAAGAATAAGTGCCCACGTGGACCCAGACAGGGAGATCTGCGTCTTCCTTCCCTCCATGCCCCCAAAGGAGCTAAATTTAGTTTACTGGGTAGACTGCAATGACATTAACATGTTGCAAGAACACGAATCGAGAAAAAAGAAGCTTAATGTGGCATGAGGTGTTTTAATGCCATGGTAACTATGATGTCTTCTCTATTATTTCATTCCCTTCCTCAGGTCAGGCTATTCTTCCCTTTCTCTCCTGCACTGTCTGTTGTTGTAATCAAATCAGGTCACCCTGAATTCCTGAGTCCTCGTCACCGCTGCAGGCATGTCTATTTCCAGCAGAATGCATTTCTCCATTTCTTCCTTTGCTCCCAGACCTTTACTTGGTGCCCTTGATGTTCCAGGTTGCTCTTCACTGTGCTCCGTATGCTACACAGGCTTTCCTTTCACCCACATCTCCCCACAGCCTGCTCTTCACTGCTCCTCTCCGGCCCCTCCCTCCCGCTTCTGCAGTTGTCACCAACACAGTTAGCCACTTGATCTGTGACTCGGTGCTTCGGAATCCAAGGACCTTGGTTCTTCTGAAAGGCCCATGCCTCTAAGTAAGATACAGGTCCCTCCCTCGCGCCCAGATCTCAGTGCCATTAAGTTGAGATGACTCTGGGACAGGGGTGGGCAAACTTTTTAACTCGAGGGCCACAATGGGTTCTTAAACTGGACCAGAGGGCCGGAACAAAAGCATGGATGGAGTGTTTGTGTGAACTAATATAAATTCAAAGTAAACATCATTACATAAAAGGGTACGGTCTTTTATTTAAGAGTTTCTTCATTCTGTCCTTGTCTTCTGCCATCATTGTAAACAAACAAAGCAGGACAGAGGCATCAGCCATAGATCCATGGGACGCCTTCCCGGGGCTTGGGAACTCAGAAGACCAACTGGGCCCTCCGGCCCCTATCAGCTGGCTGAGATGAGGGGTCCGAGGACAGCAGCACTAGCGAATTCCACACAAGTTCCACGTCCACGAGGTCTCCCTTAATTTGCCAGTACACAGAGTAGTGAATTGCCAATTGTGTCCCCTACATGTAGGAAGGTGTATAAAATCCAAGATGCCTACAAAAGTATTTATTGCAAAAACATTCTATCAGTCTTATAAGTAAGCCCCAGCCTTCTCCTGGGGAATGACATGGGTGGAAAAAATGAATGAAAAAACTCAGTATTTTGACTGCTGGCTGCAGTGGAAGAGGGACTTACGTTTCTAAAAGGAATATGTCCTGGGATGCAGAGGAAGCCAACCACAGCCGCTTAGTGTGATGTGGAACAAGTCCCACCCGGGGGCCTGGCAGCGCAGCCGCTCTGCCCAGGGAGGCTGGCTCGGGGCACTGACCTGCTGAGTGAGGAGCTCGCCCCGGCCCTGCGGCAACGGCAGCCACCCCCTGTGATTAAGAGCTTTATTGATTTTCTAGCCCATGGCCACGTTGGTGGGGACAGAGTGGACAGAGGAGAATGGCGGGAAGCCAAGTGGGAAGAGGGTTTATGAAACGAGCTCTCAATGAAGAAAACTGTGGGAAAGAATGCGATGGACGCAGCTTTGGGGCCAGTCGATGTGGGAAAGTGGAAGCTCAGGAAATTTTTCTTGAGCTAAAACAAAGCACGTCTGTGAGCGGGACTCGGCTGTGGATAGGAAGCAATATTCCTCTCTGCAACATCACCACCGGCAGCGCTTCCCCTTCCTTCTGCACCAGGCACTGTGCTGGGTTCTGGGGCTTTAACTAAGAATCAGCCCATCTAGAGAAAGGCATTGAAAACATACCCAACATGATTTGCAAAAATGCAAATGTATCTTCAGGGAGTCCTAAAAACGCTTTACAGTCATGTGGGGCCCAGAGCCGGCAGGAATGAATGGTGGCTGAAGGCAGGCAGGCCTGCGTCCTGGCCGCTGCCTGCCTTGTGGGCATAATCTGACGAAGGTTCTCAGGGAGCTTTCAGTCCCCTCACTGCCCGACCTGGCAAGAACCCACCCCTGACGGGTCCAGAGGAGGCCCGCTTCAGTGATGCCCCCTGTGTGCAGGGCTCCCTGTGTTCTCAAGGAAGCCCTTGGCGGTCTGGCTGCGCAGTACAGGCTGCGAATCCTATGGCAGCGAGGGTGCGGCTGGGCATCCTCCTCTGAACTCACAGATAGGAGCAGGACACTGTGACATGATTCCTGTGCCCACACACACACACACCCACCCCCCATGAACTGGAGTCTCTGAGGTTCACCTGTGTGTTTTGAGGAGAGATTTCTTCCAACCTACATTGCCCCTGCCTCAGCCCCCTTTTAGTAAAAGAATACATTATTTTTGCTTCCTTTTAGCTTTCAAATAATTTCTTTTTTTCCCCCGAAAATAAACTGGAAACAGGGAAGAAGATGCATATCTGGTGTGTGTTTGTATATCAGTATAATACATAAGGTAGGAGATGGTGTGTTTAAAAGGGGAAATAAGAAAAAATATAACTCAAAACCAGTGAGGAACCAAGCTCAATACATGCTGGCTCCTTTTAAAAATCTGAACTAAAACCCTCTTTCCGTGGTTCCTATTTGAAAACGATGTAACCTGAGTGGCTCTTTCTTCTCCCACCTCAGCAGCACCTTCTCTGTGTAGCTTTGGTGCCCAGGTATCTGCTCTGGAGGACTTTGAGGAGGTGCAACTTAAGCCACAAGAGTTCAGAGAGGTGTAGACTAACTTAGAGGCCCTCTGGGGGCCTGGGGGCACGGGGGATGGTCTAGCTGGCCTAAGCTTGGGGACCTCTAAGTGGTCTAGCTCAAGCCAGAGGGGACCTTATCCCAGTACTGTAGCCCGAGCCTCTTTTCCTGGGGGAGGAATTCGGGCTGCCACCAGAACCCATCTAACTCCCTGTCTTTCTAAAACGGTCAAAAGGGGTTGGAATTCCTGGCAGTATATGGGACAAATGTCCCGAACATTTGTTCTCTTTTTCACAGAGGAAAACTGAATTTAAGGAGAAACCCACAGTACTCGATAAAAAAAAAAATACCTGGCATTTAAGCACAGAGCGGAAAAGCCAGGCGCGGCCTCCCGCGTGCTGGGAGGACTTTGAAGTCTCCTGTTCAGAAGACAAAATGGAACAACTGTCCCTGCGCTCTCGCGCCCCTCCGCTGTGCAGGAGCTGTTCTTGGCAGATGCCCAGGGCAGCACCCGGTCCTTCCACGGCACACTGTGTACATTCGCATCCACTTAACCAGCTATTTACAGTCGCCCTCTCTGCCACCTGTAAGAGACAACGCCACGGCGAATGTCTGGGCCGGGAACCGGGTGCCCCGTGGTTTTCTGCACTTGAAGAGCCCGAATCTGTGGAATGGTTGCCCCTTGGAGAACAGGATGACAGCTGGAGACATCCCCCACCCAGGGCGGGAGGCGCAAGAAGGAGGCGCGCCGGGCGGGGGTCCTTCCTCGTCAGGTCCCTTTCCACGACCGCACCGCGAGGAGGACACGGCGGGCCTTCCGTGCGGCCGGTTTCCTGCCTGATGCAGAGCCGGCAGCCGATCGCACTCTCTGGATTTCCAAATCGCGGAGACGCCCGGCGGTCCCGAGGGTGGGGACTGGGCGCGCCGGGGTGGCAGCCGCAGCCCGGAGGAAGGAGGAATCGGGGCTGGACGGCACCCCCCGGATCTGGGAAGCCCGAGCT
>NW_006292604.1:1950703-1950905 GCF_000327345.1 Myotis davidii | reverse complement strand
CCCCCTCGACGCCCAGGACCGCGTGGCGCGCCCGGAGCGCACGGGGACGCGGAGACGCCGAGGAGAAACCCTGCTGGGCCGGGGGGCCGCTTGGCTGGGGCGCAGAGACCGCGCGGACCGGGAGCGCCTTTCGTTCGAAGGAGCCTTACTTCTGGGAAGGGACAGGGAACTGTCAATCAGCGCGGGAGGGAGCGCACCGGGG
>NW_006292604.1:1930695-1931426 GCF_000327345.1 Myotis davidii | reverse complement strand
GCGCCCCCGCCCCTCCGCTGTGCAGGAGCTGTTCTTGGCAGATGCCCAGGGCAGCACCCGGTCCTTCCACGGCACACTGTGTACATTCGCATCCACTTAACCAGCTATTTACAGTCGCCCTCTCTGCCACCTGTAAGAGACAACGCCACGGCGAATGTCTGGGCCGGGAACCGGGTGCCCCGTGGTTTTCTGCACTTGAAGAGCCCGAATCTGTGGAATGGTTGCCCCTTGAAGAACAGGATGACAGCTGGAGACATCCCCCACCCAGGGCAGGAGGCGCAAGAAGGAGGCGCGCCGGGCGGGGGTCCTTCCTCGTCAGGTCCCTTTCCACGACCGCACCGCGAGGAGGACACGGCGGGCCTTCCGTGCGGCCGGTTTCCTGCCTGATGCAGAGCCGGCAGCCGATCGCACTCTCTGGATTTCCAAATCGCGGAGACGCCCGGCGGTCCCGAGGGTGGGGACTGGGCGCGCCGGGGTGGCAGCCGCAGCCCGGAGGAAGGAGGAATCGGGGCTGGACGGCACCCCCCGGATCTGGGAAGCCCGAGCTCTGGTGCGATGCGGCCGCACGCGAGCACCTGCGCTCCTGTGCGTGCTGCACTCGTGCCGCTCCCGGTGGCAAACGGGGTGAAGTGGGGACGTGGGCGAGAGGAAGTCGAGGCGCCGGAGAGTCCCTCGCTCTTTGGAGTCTGTCGGGGGTGGGGGCTGCCGGCAGGCACCGCCCGGTGAACTTC
>NW_006292604.1:1912894-1929759 GCF_000327345.1 Myotis davidii | reverse complement strand
CAGTGCCAGGCGAGGGACGACGCTCCCGACCCGGGGCTGGAACGCGCGCCGACCGGGAGGCGGTGGCCCTCCCCTCGCTGTCCCCGAGCGAACTCAGTCACACCGCCCCCTCCCCCTTCCTGCTTCCGAGCGGTGCCGCCGCCGCCACGCTGTGCGGGCGCGCCGCGAGCCCGGACCCAAATTGCTGGGTGACACTTAACTTTCTGAATTCCGTGCAGTTGGCTGTGGGTGATATCACCGCCTCGGTGTCGAATTTCTCCGCCCCTCTCTGCTAGCGCCCCTCCCCGACTTTTCTCGCCACTTTGTTTTGCTGAGTTTCTCCACCTCTTTTTTTTTTTTTTCTTTTGCTAGGTCTAAAAAGCGAGGTGGGGACGTTATACAATCTCGTTGTTTGTATCATGAGATGTCAGGATTTTGTAACAGTGAATACTAGAAGATACTCTTTGGCGTATTTATTTATTTGATTCTACCCCGCCAGTACGTCGTGATGTTTTGTAATGCTATCATTCCAGGATATGTTTTTTATTTTTAAAATATTTTTCATTCATACATATGCAGTATACTTATTTGTAAAACTTTAGAACCCAGAATATTTTAAACTAAGCATCTAAGTACGTAATTTTTAGTTTTTGGTTGAATGGGGTTTCTATCTCATTTGTTTAAACAAATTCTCATAAATGGAAAAGAAAAACAAAGTGGCAATACCATACAAATGCATAAAGATACATAGTTATTGCTGCACTAGAGGCCCGATGCACGAAATTGTGCAAGGGGCTTGGCCCTGACAGCCCCAGCATCAGCCCAGAAGGATGTTGGTCTAATTGCCATATTTGCTTTTATTATTATAGATTGGGAGAACTCCATTTTTTTTGTTTTCATAAAGCATAATTGACTCCTTTTGCAGTGCTCCAGAGGTCTTGGGATGAGATTAAAATAATATTTCTGAAATCTCTAAAAGGTATCCATTGTAATGTAACTATTAAGACATATTTCTTTTTTTTTAAGACGTATTTCTTTACCAGCTTCAAAGGGTGTTTATTGTTTTAATTTCACAATATTGTGAACTTTATCTCTTTATCTCTCTGATAAGCAAGGCCTGTGTTGGGCCTCAATGGGGCCCAAAGACATTGAGTCCATCCATTGGAAGCCTTCTTACAACTTCAGTTATTGATTTCTTGTGCCTTCCTGTTATGAAAGATAAACGGGGGGGGGGGGGCTCTTCTCTTATTGTCAGGGCTTACTCTCATTCTTCAAAGTTTACTTTTACTTGTGCTTGTAAAATTTTAATGCAAACCCTTGATCATGGGCAGTGCTTAAACAACTTTCTCCTTTGAAGCTGTCTAGAAATCTAAGTTCATGGTCCCCAGGCTCCTTGTGAACAAGCTACTTTAGAAATACCAATGTTGTTTATGAGCCTGTGCAATTCATAGAAACAGAGAATGTTCTTTATCTAAACAAGGAAGGTTCTGTTTAATAGGGTGACCATACACATTATTCTCCAAAATCAGGAAATGCTTGAGAATGAGAGGGGTTTAATACTTATGCTGGTAAAACAAAAACAAACCCACAGCTACAGAGAACAGATCGGTGGTTACTGGAGGGTGAGAAAGTGTGTGTGTGTGTGTGTGTGTGTGTGTGTGTGCGCGCGCGCGCACACACAGGGGCTGGTGGGGGGGGTCAATTGTATGGTGATAGATAGTAATTAGGCTTTGGGGGGTGATCACTTTGTAGTGAATACAGAGGAATGATAATGTTTATCCCTGAAACTTATATGTATATACTTAGGCTGGGACCACGTGAACATTTGGGGCAATCCAGGGCACATGATCACTCAGTTGTGCCTAACACTAAACAGAGTAACACAGAATCTTTAAAAGTCCTTAGAGGCATCTAAGGCTCAAACTCATACAGAGTACACGGGTGTACACATAGGACGTTGCACCAGGGGGCTTCTCTCCAGCCATGCTTGGCCTTATTAGTGGCATCTGTGATAGTCTTTACTTAATGTCTAGCACCTGCAGGGAGGACTAATATAAAGCTAGTCTGAATATCTTAGTATTCAAGTACCAACTAACCTACCCCTCCATAAACAAAGCCTCTGTTCTCAGTAGTTTCATTGTCTTAGCTATCATTATTATCATTATTATTGCTATAATTGTTTAGTTCTTATTCTGTGCAGGTTCTGTGCTGAATGTTTCACACACACATATATTCAGTCTCACGAGGTGGGTACTAATATTATCTGAATTTTACAGAAGAGGAAACTGAGGCATAGAGAAGTGAAGAATTAGTCCAAGCCACCCAGGGGGGTTCGAGACAGGCTTGGACCTCCAGAACCCCTCTTCACTGTACCCGACTATCTTGCTACATTTTTCGTATTTTTTACTTCTAATGAGTCATCAAATGTACGAAATACTTGGGAACTGAGCCTGGAAGCAACAGTTAAATATTATGTCAGTATCACTCTGTCAGTGGTAACTCTTTAGGCTGCTTCTGATGGGGTTTAGTGACATTCAGGGGAAAAGAACTATTTGGGGAAGGAGAATTTAACTTAACTCTGCAACAGACACCCTTTTTCTTCCTCTGAAGAAATTTATTCTGGGGAACAAATTGGTCTGTTCAGGACTTGAAATGTCTTTTGTCACATCATATACATTTTGGTTCTCTGTCACGGCAGAACCGTGGCTCTGATGTTCTGAGCTCCCAGGGGGTGAATTCCCGAGGGGAACTGGGTGGTGGAGTATCTCTGTGGGTCTGTATATCTGCCCTGCTGTGCTCCTCTGGGAAGGCCAGAGACCTCCCCCTGAGCTCCTGCTGTGGATTTGTAAAAACTCATTGAGACTCACTGGTTCAGTGAGAAGTGAGGTTGAACTTTGGAAACAGATATATTTATTATTATATCTATGTCTTTGTCTACCCACAGAAAAAAAGATGAATACAATGTGGTTCCTGATATAATCTCAAATAAATATATCTAAACAGATGAATTACGGTGGTTGAGAGGAAGTAAATACTACTTCCAGCTCCGGAGGGGAAAGAGCTCCCAGAGAGGTGGTTGTGTGGTTGAGTCCAGATGAGCAGGGACTTTGTGAGTAAAGACATAGAGTGGTGGGATTATGCAGGCACCTCCAGAGACAAATCAGTTGGTTCTGCTGTAACAGAGGGCCCAGGCCAAAAGCAGAGCGTAAGACAGGAAAGGCGGCTGTGTCACAGGCCACGGGCGCGGACTGAGCTGGAAGCCATGGGAAGCCATGGGGGCTCTTTGGAGCTGGGAGTGCCAGGCCCAGAGCTCTGCTCTGAGAAGATGAGAAGGCACTGGTGACAGGCGGGCCATCATCTACAGGGCTGTTTGCAGTAGTCCCGATGCGCACTTCTGAGGGCAGAAAAGAATGGGAAGGCCTGGAAACATATAGAAGTCAAAAAGGGTAAAAACAGAATCCCCAGAACTAAGGAGCCAGAAGGAAAACAAGCATCTCAGTGTTGCACTGCCTTAAGCCCCTCAAAACATCAAGAATATGTTAACTGTCCCCCTAACATCTCATGCCTGTCTCTCATGCTCATGCTCTAGGCTTAGGAAAAATGTGGGCTCCATGTACCAGCCCCCTCTCCCTGTGGCCATGCTTTAATATTATGACCCTCACGACTGACAATTGAGCTCTGGTAAAGAATTACTCTCAAAAATCACATTATGTTTCAACAACCAGGGCAAATGCATCATCATGAGGGCAATGTTCTTTGCACTGAATAGAATAAGCTTGCCTTTTATTATTATTTTTTTGTGTCAGCAGTTCTAGTCTACAAAACCAAGAATGCATGGAAGAATCTCTTATTCTTAGGGAAATACACACACACACACACACACACACACACACACACACACCACTCTCAGATCTGTGAGTGAGCCTGAGGCAGGAAGCAGCCCAGTATCTGATGTGGAGGGAGTGTGCCTGGCCCACATGATGCACCATCACTGCACAGAACACAGACAGGCCTGGCTTTCATCAGGATAAGGAGAAAGCTCAGAGATAACTCACAGGGGAAGAAATCTCACTTTCTATCCATTCAGTAGAGAGTGATCACTAGAACAAACTAAAAAAGTAGACTGTGAGACTGTTCGCATTTCTCCCCTTTCTGTAACTTCTACAAATATTTTAAATCGCGCTGCGAACGACAGGCCGCACAGGCGCTGGGACGGCATTATCACCACCGAGCAGTCATCCCAGTGACTCTCCCTTGTTGTCTGGCCTGCTCTTCGGCCTCCGTTTAGTGGGAACCGGCCTGGAAGGCTGTTGGTTGGCTTGGTGCGTTTCAGAAATTGGCCTCACTCAGAGCAAGGAGGACTAGTGTTTCTCTTTGAGTGAGGTAACACTTGGGAGGGGTAGGAATTTGCCACCGGGATATGCTGTTGCAAATCCTGGTGGCTCTACAAGGACTATCTTCCCTACAAACGCCCTTCCCCTGCTGGACCTGGGACCTGGGACCTGGGCATACCTACCTGTTTAGAGGTACCTGCTTCCACCATCTGCAGGGAAGCAGGGGGGTTCTGCTAGTTTCCCTTATCCAGAGAGAAAGGGAATGGGAAGACTTGGGAAAGCGGCACTCAGCATTCAGGAGCACATTCAGAGCAGTTAATGTGCTTCTGGGCAAGCCACACAGCTTTGGCTTCCTCGTCTACAATGGGCACTTGGGAAATTGTCGTGAGGTTCAGTTTAGGCAGCAGGAAAGCACATAACCCCATGCCAAATGCAAAGTAAGGAACACAGACTTTTTCCTTCTTTGTGTATCAGTTTCCTCTCCATTAAACTGATTATGACCAACAAGACAACTATGACCTGCTTTATTGTCCCGATGGCATCCGAACAAGACTCTTTCCAGAGGCTCCTCTAGCACTGACGTTGAAAGGAGAGGTGAGGCGCAGCCACCCACTAGTCACTTCCTTTCTTTGGAAAGTGTCTTTGCTGCTGTTGCTGTTCTATAGATTAAGTTCTACAGCGAGGACAACAATTTCTGGCTATTAAACATCCAGGGAGGAAGTCTTGAATGTTGACAACCCTTAATATCTAGCTCCTATTCATTGATCCCGTTCATTGATCACATCTCCTCCTTTTGGATGAAAACAGCAAGCAGGCCAGCAAGGGGTCCTGCAATGGACTGACAGAGGGAGTTGCAGGACTTGATCACAAGAAGCAACCTAACCCTTTAGAATGGTAGGGAAGTGTCAGGTGTCCAGGCACCTCCTGATGTCACCGGAGAAACGACCATCATTCAGCAGCTCCTCTCTCCCTAGAGACTAGGAAGGTGACGGGACCCCCTCTTCACTGATCTGTCGAAAGAGGCATTGAAACAAGTAGCCCTCGTGAAGCGAGGCTGATCTTTTTGCTTTCATCCCCTTTGGGATCAGTACGGACCCTCAAGTGCTTTTAGTGTGTTACATGACACTTTCCATTTTCTCCACTATCTACATCCCACTGCTGACAGTGCATCTGCAGTGTTTTACTCAGAAATAGGACAGGACTATTGTGACTGAGGGAAGGTGGAAATTAATTTTCATTGGGGTGTTTTTTTTTCCCCCTCAGTGTTCATGGTTATCATAATATTTCTCTTGATCTAAAGTAGAATAACAAATGTTATCAAAGATTAACTTTTGAAAGTCTGAAATATGTGGACTGTGTCTATGGGGAAAGCATTCTAACAAATTAGTAAATACTTCAATACAAGGCTAAAATGAGTGTTCTGATATTCATACCTACATCAAAAATAAACTGCTGAATTCGTGGAATGTGAATAGCTAAATTGAATTTGATCTCAACATTATTTCATAAAAGAAAGTGTTTAGCTGTACACTGTTTTTTAATGAAAAATTTTAAAGTAGATTTAATTTATTTTGATGAGAGAAATGTCATCAGTAGATATTTAGAAGATAATTTTCCAAATTGTTTTACATGGCTCAGATGTCATTGAATTATGTCACATACAGTTGGGTTTTGAACTAGAAGAAAGCAATTATGGCTTATTTCCCTCCTGACCATTAACACACTGGCCCTTGGTAGGAAAAAAAAAACCACCAAACCTGTGTTGAGTAGAAAGGAACTACATCAATTGTGATTTATTTAAGTAGCCACATTTTATTGCAATATATTTTCAGTAGCTCATTCTATACAGAGTCAGATGTAGAAATAAGATAGTATATTTGTCCATTAGTACTTTATGCTTACATAAGAATACAATAAAATAAAGAGCGTTTTGTTTTTTATAAGAGTGTTTACTTACCATCTCTTCCAAGGGATGATGTTCTTTTATCGCTTTAGAAGAAATCATTTTAGGAGACTAAAGTGTTCCTTGTGGTGATATGGTTTGTGCTTTCTTTTATGTCTGTGAGCCATCTGGAAGCCACATTTGAGTGTTTAATGTCCATGCACTGCCCACAGTTTTGAACGCTTTTGAATCTCTTCATCCATGACCCAGGTCATTCACTCACAAAAAAACCACTAGGTTAACTGCTGCCTTCGTTTTCACTCACCTCTGCAAAATCCGCTCACCAGAATGATTGGGGAGACACCAGTAAGGGGCTTCCCGGGTTCTGTGAAATAGGTAAATAATCATAAAATCCTAAACATTGACTACAAACATAAATGTTAGAATATGCCAGTCTGTGACCCAGGCAGAACCAGCATTTTAAAGATCACTGTATCAGAACTGCTGGGGATGTTCAAAATCACTGCTTAAATGGTCATGTGGCTACTTCTAACTGCGTTTAAACATAAGCCCTCTGAACACAGTTATAGAGGAGATATGACAAGGTCATTACTAAACATTCAAAGCTGGAAGATTTTGTAAAGTGAAGCAGTAAATTCAAAGTTAAGCTTAAGTTCAAGCTTAGAAGGACTCAGTTCCCATGTTAGCACGGTGAGGTATATAAATATCTGGGCAGTTTTAGAGGCATAGCCACGGCCCTTGTTTGAATGTAATGAACCACAATGGGTTTTCAGAAGTCCCCTGGCTAGCAGTCCTCCACTTCATACTACCCTATATAATAAAAGGTTAATATGCAAATTGTCCCCTCCACTGGGAGTTTGACTGGGAGTTCAACCTGGAGTTTGACCAGGGGTGGGGCTGGCCAGCCAACTACCTACAGCCCCTCCCCTCGGCCAGCCAGGCCCCATCGGCCTGGGCTGGCTGGACTCCACCTGTGCACGTATTCGTGCACCAGGCCTCTAGTATAACATATAAAACCATATTGCATACTAGTTCTAGAATTAGAAGTCTCATTGCAAGGACAATGTACCTGGCAATAGACTATAAAATGGTGTTACCTCAACTACATTTTGGTTAAGCATCAGTTTGGGGGCCTTAATTCCTAATTTGAGAAGTACCAGGTGGGGAAGTACTTGGCAAAGGGAACAGGCACTGCAGATGCTATGACTGATAAGAACTCTCAGTCCCCGCTAAAAGAGAGGCTTATTTTCAGTTCACATCTGAATGTGTCCAAGTCCCTCCATTGTAGACCCGCCGTTCAGAAAGTGTGCAGAACGGTCAGGTTGATACTGCTGGTGCAGGCGAGGTGAGGAGCCTTTGCGCTCTCTCCCCTGGAGCAGGGAAGGGACCGTTGGGCTGCTCATGGGACTTGCTGGCCGCTCCTGTGCTCCGATGCATTCGTGGGGCACACGCAGACGGTAAGGTTGGCCTTGTGATTCCCTTCCTCCAGGGCACCTGGATGACGATGGACTGCCGCACGGGTTCTGCACAGTCACCTACTCCTCCACAGACAGATTTGAGGGGAACTTCGTTCACGGAGAAAAGAATGGACGTGGGAAATTCTTCTTCTTTGACGGCAGGTAGCACTATGGTTTTGTTTTATTTCGCTTGGGGGAGGGTCCAAATTACTTTTTTTGAAAGAGTGATATAAATGAAAGAACTTAAGTCGATGTTTGGGTAACAACTTAGAGTGATAAAAGTGAGCCCAACATGCATGCATGCACTGCTTTGGGGACCAGGGAAGTCACCCCATGGTTATGGAGAAGCCAGTGTAAGGCTTAGATGTCATCACTGCCTCCTAGTGGTGCTTGTCCAAGGGATACTCTGCAGTGCCGGGTTCGAGGGCTCCCATCTTGCACAAGTTGGTTAGGTGGCCACCCATTTCTTTGATAGATTTCACCTGCTCATTCGGGTAATGAGTCTCAAGGAAGTGACACAGTGGGCTCGTCTGTGTCGGGGGCAGGTTGGTGCAGTTCCAGCAGTGACTGACACGCTTTTTTCCAAGTGTACCACACACTCCATGCCTTAGCCCGCTCTCTCAGGCCTCAGGTTCCGGTTTCTTGCTATCCTGAAGGGAGATTCAGCCACCTCGTTGGTTCTGCAGCTGCACCCATTTCTCAGCATGTCCCCACTCCTCCTGGGATCGCTCAGGAAAATGGAGAGGAAGGCATAGGAGGTGTACAGCTCCGGCCTCATGGTGCTGTAAAAGCTTGTCTTGGGATAGCTGGTCTTTTTGTGAAATGCCTGGATGCTGACGTCAGCACCCGTATTTTCTGTGTTCTCTAGTTAGCAGCGATCCTTTCACTGTGCTCTCACCTCCTGCATGAGGACCCTGTGGGGCAGGAGCTGCTCACCCTCTGGTGAGGGCTGCAGTGACTGTAGGCCTTTCCTCTTTCAAGTGGAGATGGGGTTGCCGGGGCTCAGCCTTCCAGCGATGACTTTTAAACCATGTCAGCTTTAGAAACAAAGAGTGGCCACGTGGCTTTCCCAAGCATTCAGAGGAACGAGAGGCACAGAAGGGATGGGAATTGCAGAAATGGGTTTAGCCTACGCAGTCCTGGGGTGCCACAGGACGTGGCCCCACTCCCTCAGCTCCTGGCACTGCTGACAACCTGAAGCTCCTCACCCTGGCGGTTCCTCTGGGAAGGGAAATGTCCCGGCTGACCATTGACGGTGAGCACAGGGACTGCCATGTGACCCAGAATCCCTTTTCTGTAGATGGAGTAGGTGGCTTTTGAAGATATTAACAGTTCCTTGGGCTGTCAATTATCTGAATTAAGGAGGGGTGAGAAAAGCAATAAAAACCCATGATAGCGCTCTTGTAACATGTTATTTTAATTAGTCATTCCAACCTTCTCTTTCCCATTACCCCAGACCCCATACCCCACATCTTTTTTTTTTTTTTTTTTTAGCAGAGCTTTGCTTACAGACTGTGCCATTTTGAATGGTTGGATAGTTTGCTTGCTTGCTTTTGCTCTTCTTTGAGTACCTGGTGGCTACCTGAGTCCCGTGGAGGACTCTTTTAAGATTTGGTATCAGTGCTTTCTTCTCCCAGGACCCCTTCCCCTGCCAGAGGAACACATTTCCTGTTCCTCCTTTTCCTATTTCCATAGCAGTGTACTCACTGCTCTCCTCTGGAAAATGTCCTCTTTACCTCGTGCTGCAATTATTGTTTGATCCACTTAGCAAATGTAATTTATAGAAATGTCTTGTTTCCCCCACAGGACAGCAGTTTCCTTAAGGGCAGAATCTTGTCTGTTTCCTCTTCTGGGCTCCAAAGCACTTTCCCTTAATTTAATCTTTAAAAAAATTCTTGCTGAATGAGCGTGGGAGCTGACTGAAAGTAGAAGTCACCCAGAACACATACACACACAAACACTCACACTCACACACTCACTCGTGCTTTAAATCTGGTAGTTTGATAAGCAGAGTTGATTGACTCTAGGAAAACAGTCCATCAGGTTTGGTTGGTTGTTAGAGTTAGTTTGGTTGGAATTTGGGGTTGGTTACTGGATTGTTTCACAGACCTGATGCACAGAGTATTGATGGCCTAGACTGAGCTTCCAAACCAGTGTGCCCAGAATGAGCTGCATGTTAGTTAGTTCCAAAGTACTAGTCCCTCCGCCCTGGGGCCCTGAGTGGGCCCGAGACTCCCCAGCACCTCCCTTCCTTTGTTATGCTAATCACTTCCAGCTCTAAGCAGCTTCGCCCAGTCACCCCAGGTGTCACACAAATGCAGTAATTGACATGTATGTTGTGACATGACATGAAGCAACAGGCCAGCAACTATGGGTGGTACAGCAATAAATTCATTGACTTTTTTTTTTTGAGGCACCAACTCACTAGTTTTCATACCAACCACTCAAACCCCGGTAGACACTTCGCTCAGATAGCAGACTCAAGGGATGATGGTGTTAGTGAGGACCTTGAGAGCTTACCTTTGTTAGCTTTCCTCAGACAGATGGGGACTGATGCCTTGAGGGGAGGAGGTCAGTATCACTGCTTGTATGACATGTGATGAAACTGTGGTGACAGGTTCTCGTTACCTTTTTCTTAAACCCAATACTGATCCTGTTGTGAGACACCTGCAAAAGGGATTCGCTGTAAAAGGTGGTGAGAGCCTTATGCCTGAGTCTTTCTAAGCAGAGTGCAGGATTGGGTCATGGGGAAGTCGGCTGTTTCTGCATGAAGCAGCACCTTACTTTACATTGCTCTATTACTTTTTCTCCCTATTGCCACTCCTAACTTTTAGGGTCTGACGAGTTAGGTAAAATAAGGTGGGAATCCTACACCTTTCTGCCAGTCAGGAGGCTGTGGCTGGGAAAATTCCCTCATAAAGGATGAAATCAAAGTTTTGAAATAACAGGTGAGGAAACAAATTAGAGTTTTTAGAAATTGTTCTAACTTGTAGTGCTGGCTAATGTTCCCGTCAAAGGGTGTTTTTGGGTTGGTTTTTTTTAAATCACAAAGTGTAGAGACAGATTTAGATGGAGATCTCCTGATGGTATATAAAACCTGAACTCAGGTGTGTGGTTTTTTTAAAAACCAATTTATTGAGGTATGATTCACATGCAGAAAACTGTATGTATTTAATGTCTACAACTTGGTGAGTTTGGAGTTAAACATATGTCTATGAAACCATCACCATAATCTGTGCCATTAACTGGGTGTGTGATTTATGAGAAGGTTTCAGACATATGTGAATTTCTATCAAGAACATTCCAGAATCAGTTTTTCCCATAACACAGGTTATGATAAACCTAAATAAGGACTTTAAATATTCAGATCATCAGGAAAATGGCCCTGTTAAATTTTTTCACCAAGTTCCTAGATTAAAGCAGATTTTAATTTTTTCAATTGCATATGTGACAGATGTTTGGTAGAATAAAAAAACTTCAAGAAATACAGAAATATAAAAAGTAAATATGCTCTTTTTTTTTTACCCTCAGCCCCATGTCACAAAAGTCACCACTGTTGGCAGAAATTTTAAACATCTTAATTATTTTGTATTCAAGCATCTTTACCTTGTATTCAAGGTCAAATAAGGAAACAGCTATTTTTAAATCTCTAGATTGAGTTTAGGCAAAATGTATATTGCTTACCTTTTTACTACTGTCTCAGCTTTAGACTATTTGCTAGTTTTGAGATTTTTTTTTAAAGGATGAAGTCTTTTTTAACATATTTTTATTGATTTCAGAGATGAAGGGGGGGAGAGAGAGAGAAACATCCATGATGAGAGAGAATCATTGAGTGGCTGCCTCCTGCATGTCCCCCACTTGGGATGGTACCCAAAACTCAGGCATGTGGCCTGACTGGGAATCGAACCATGACCTCCTGGTTCATAGGTCGATGTTCAACCCCTGAGCCATGAGGGCCAAGGTAGTTTTGAGATTTTAATCAACAGTTAGTCTTTTCTTCTTTATGTGACAAAATGAGACCAGAAGAGCTATTATTACAACAGGTTTATGAAGTCAGAAACCTGAAGTCAGACCACACTTGTCCTTTGCCAGATACTTTATCCCGCAAATGAGGAATGAATTTGAAAATTGTCTTTTCAAGCAGCTATTATTTCCCCTTTTCCCCTCTTTTTAAAGGAAATAGGAAAATTGTGCTAAGACTACTTCCTGGGGAGCTCTTAACATCTGCTCGGGTCGTAGATTAAGCTGTCTCTGCAGTGAGGAGGAAGGGGCTTGGGCTTTGTCAGGGGCTCTGGAGGGATTTGCTGGACCACAATGGGATGTTATGAAATTGTTTACTAAGCAAATACACAAGTCTGTAATTTTCATACTAATCCTCAGTTCTGGATGCTTATTACAATGGATTTATTTTTCTCATCATTGTTCTCATTTTAGCCAAGATTATGGACACAAAGGCAATTTACAGGACTTCTCAAAACCCTAGGATGGAACAAGGAAGGGGTATTCCCACACAGCTAGGCTTTGGCTTGTGTAATATTAGGGAGCTGTGTGTTTTTTAGCCTGATTGTGAACCGGAGATGAGTTAATTCATTCCATCTTATTATTGTTATGTTATTGTTGCTTCTCCTTCCCTGCCAATTAGATTTCCAAGTATTATTTCTTGTTCCTGACATCACTGTCCTGTGCCCATCCTGTTCTGAAGTTGATTTGCTGCATTAATGTGTCTGGCTAAGAGGGCTCCTTGTAGTTTATCATTAGCCAGCTAACCTGAGTGAGGCTGCCCACTCCATGAGCCACTGAGAAAGGCTGATGGGTTCCAGGGACAGGTCCATGCTCTTGAGAACGTGCTTGGTCACATTTCAGAGAAACTGGAGTGGGAGTGGACTTCTGAAGTCATGTACTCCAGCCTCCCACACAAGGCAGAAAAAGTCCTTCTCCATCCCTGACAGTCATCCAGCTTTTGTTGGCACCAGACTCAACAAATACATTCATCTGTATTCTAATAAACAGTCTGATGAAGGCAAACATTTTTGTGATACACGAGAAGAAAAGGAGTGGAAGAGATGCATAACTTCGAATATCTGTCACTCACTCACTTGCCTTCCTAACAATCTGTGAAATTGGTTTTATAATCCAATTTCACATATGAAGAGCCTAAGGCATGTAGTGGTTAGCTAACTTGCCCAAGGTCCCCATTAGTAAGGGTTGGAGCTGAGAGTCAATCCAAGGTGAGCTCTGGTGCAGAGCCACCCACTTCTCATTACATCAGTACCAACCTCTAACTAGAGCAGGGACATTCCTCTGATCCTGATGGCCTCTCTTCCATGCTTCAACTTTAGTGGAGGTCGCTCATCAGTTATAATTTTTCAGAGGATCCTGGGATGAAGTCAGTGACATTCCTGAGGGGCAGGAACAACATGGTAGGAGCCTGGCAGTTTGATGGGAGGTTTCCCTGAGAACAGCTCAGAGGAGCCCTGTTCTAGAGAGCTGGCCTCTTCCTGGTTGATGAAATGGGGATAGTGACACCTACTGCTCTGAGCTGTTGTGAAGACTGGAGAGAAAACCTGCCAGGACCTTGTAGACAGAAGGACACCTGGTAGGCGCTCACCGGAAAGCATGGATTTCTTTCTTCTGTTACTGTGTATCTACATGTTCCCAGCTTTGTGGTGATATAATGGACACAGCACATGTAAGTTTAAGGTGTACAGTGTGATGATTTGATACACCCATATATTGAGAAACTAAAGGCCCGGTGCACAAAATTTGTGCACAGGAGGGTGAGGTCCTTCAGCCTGGCCTGCACCCTCTCGCAATCCAAGACCCCTTGGGGGATGTCTGACTGCTAGTTTACAGGTCTAAACCGGCAGTCAGACATCCCTCTTGCAATCCAGGATGCTGCATGCACCAGTGACCGTACTTTTCATACAGGTGAAAGGCATCTTGCTGTTGTATGGGCAGCTACAATTTTTTTGCCTTGATTATATAAAGTAGTACATAACATGATCCTTCTGAGGCAGTAGTACCATTTTCCCCATCTTACGGGTGGAAAAACTGAAGCAGAGAGAAGTTAAGTAATTGGCTTTGTCACACAGTTATGTCAGAATCAGGGCTGACCACAAAATGTAAGCCAGAGTCCATGCATGTCATCACTGCATCATCCTGTTTTTTCACTGTTGAGTAGCCTTGCCAGGTTTTAATTTTTAAATCTAAGAGACTATTCCCAATATATAGGATAGGGTCTCTAGGCCTGGCCGGTGATCAGGGCAATTGGGGGTGGGGGGCCGCTGGCACCTGCCTTGGCTGGTGGCCTGGCACTGCCCACTTGCCGGCCCCACCTCCACCTACCAGTCATTCTGCAGGTCATTTTGCCATTTGGTTGATTTGCATATTAGGGTTTTATATAGATAGATGATTACAACAGGGTTAGCTTGCACCTCCATCCCTTCACATAATTACCATCTTTATGTGTGTGGTGATAACATTTAAGACCTACTCTCTTAACAAGTTTCAAGTATTTAACACAGGATTGTGATTTATAATCACCATGCTGTACATTAGATCCCCAGAACTCACTCATCTTAGAGCTAGAAGTTTGTACCCCTTACCAACAGCTCCCCAATTTCCCCACCCCACAGCCCCTAGGGCAACCACCATTCCATTCTCTGTTTCTATGAGTGGGGCTTTTTTAGGTTCCACCTGTGAGGACATACAGTGCTTGTCTTTCTTTGTCTGACTTGTCTCACTTAGCATAATGCCCTCAAGGCATTCTTATCTTTTATCATTGTTGTTGTTACTATTATTATTAGTTGGTAGCAATGACTAGCAGAGTTTTCTTATGATTTGTTTTTTAAGAGCAAAACTGAATCGTCTCTTGAATATTTCACTGTCATCTTGAGCCTTTTTAAGAATCAGATCCTACGGACTCATAGCTCTTCCTTTGAAGACAATCAGCACAATGCATGATGGGAGCATGGTGGTGCTCCATTCAGCTGCTGCTCACACCCTGAAGGAGGCTGGAACTTCTGGTCAAAGGGGTCCCTGCAGATGGTTAGGGTTTTTGGGTTTGTTGTTGGCCTTCTTCTTCTTTACTTAGTTTTAAGTATTTTTTTGTTAGATGTAGATTTTTTTAAATTTTTCTTTATTGATTAAGGTATTACATATGTATCCTTATCCCCCTCTGCCTCCTCCCCCCCCACTCATGCCCTCACCCCCGTTGCCTGTGTCCATTGGTTAGGCTTATATGCATGCATACAAGTCCTTTGGTTGATCTCTCTCCCTTACCCGCACTCTCCCCTACCTTCCCTCTGAGATTTGAGCACCTGATTGATGCTTCTCTGTTTCTAGATATGTTTTTGTTCATCAGTTTATGTTGTTCATTATATTCCATAAATAAGTGAGATCATGTGATATTTCTTTCTCTGACTGGCTTATTTCGCCTAGCGTAATGCTCTCCAGTTCCATCCACGCTGTTGCAAATGGTAAGAATTCCTTCTTTTTTTTAACTGCAGTGTAGTAGTCCATTATATAGATGTACCACAGTTTTTTAATCCACTGATCTGCTGATGGGCACTTAGGCTGTTTCCAAATCTTAGCTGTGGTGAATTGTGCTGCTATGAACATAGGGGTGCATATATCCTTTCTGATTGCTGTTTCTAGTTTCTTGGGATATATTCCTAGAAGTGGGATCACTGGGTCAAATGGGAATTCCATTTTTAGTTTTTAAGAGGTCATATATACTGGCATGTAAAATAATTCCTAAAGCAATGTCTTTAAGAAGAATCACAGTTTAATTTGGTTATAGCTGGGAATTTAAAGTGGAATTATGATTCAATTTAAATTTCCCTCTTGGTTCTCTTATGGCTATACTGCCTGGGAAAGGAAGGGAACTCATTGGCGGAAGAGAACAGAGGTAATGCCTCATGTGGTAGAAAAACCATTTAGACCCCAGAACTACAGGGTGTCCCAAAAATGTATGCACACTTTAATTATAAAGGCAGTAGTTATTAAAATACATTTAATTTCAAAGTGTAATAGAAATCAGTTTATTAAAATGTGAATACATTTTTTGGGACACCCTGTATAAAGGGAAGGCCAACACTGTTAAGTGTTCTAAAACCACTTTTGTGTATTCAGATAGTAAAGAGAATTTTAAAATGAATGCAGTAATATTTGACTAGAATGCAAATGTGTCCGTCTAGGTAAAAGGGAAATGTTACCACACATTTTCTTCTGTGTCCTCGGGGATTTTAAAAGTTTGGTCACATATGTTTTACGGGAAGAAGCAAGGAAAGCACGGTTTGGAAGCTAAGATGCCTAGATGTGCAGGGGAGCCAGTACATAAACTGGAGTGAGCAAGGGTTCGAGAGCAGGCGTCAGCAAACGTATAGGGCGCAAACGTTAATATCTCAGGCTTCTCAGGCCACCGACAGTCTCTGTCGCAACATGAGAGCGGCCACAGAGGATCCGGGAAGGAATGTGCATGGCTGTGCTCCAGAAGAACTGTATTTACAAAAACAGGCGGCAGGCCATGGCTTGCCGACCGCCTCTGGAGGAGCAAAGAATTGGAAAGAAAGGTTAGCGCCTCCAGCACCCGGCTGAGGAGCTTTTATTTTATTTCCTGCAAGACGGAGGCTTTCAAAGCCGTGTCATTGTTAGTGCTCTGGAGGGCCCCGTGTGGAAACGTGCCCCTTTTGTCCTCAGATGGCGTCCCAGCCACCACCAATATTTGCCAAGGAAGTGAAGCTGTCTCCTCGGGCAGGTGCTGCAAGTCGTGCAGTGTAGCTCTGCTCCCCGCCCCCGCCCGCCAGTCCTCGAGAATTTGCATGTGGGCACCTCATGTCAGTTGGGCTGAGAGGAAATAGCCGTTTATTCTTGGTCTTCTGACACGAATAAGGATGGGCCTCATTGCAAGGGACAGGCGACTGAGTGTGGTGAGGGAGGGGTGTGTCTACGCCCACGTTATTGTTTAACTGAGCCCGAAGACCCAGGTCCCGCAGATTTGATCAGATACCTGGGAAATGCTGGCAGACTAGTTCGTCAGGGGCTAATTCTACCCGACATTCAATTCAGTTTTGAACCCTGTTAAGAATCCGGTCAATCTGGTTGCCAGGGTTAGCCATAAAAATCCAGCGTTCCCGCGCCTCTGAAAGGCGGCGGGGGCGGGGGCGGCGGCGGTGGCGGCGGCGGCTGGAA
>NW_006292604.1:1867431-1912554 GCF_000327345.1 Myotis davidii | reverse complement strand
GACGGCGGCTCGGGTGGGACAGTCGCCTGGGATGGGGAGCGTGAGGATGCAGCGGGGGTTCGGGGGTCAGGGCTGCTCTCCTGGACGCTGAGCAGAGCCCTGCGGCTCTCGGGCGTTTTTGAGCGGGGAGCTGCCCAGCAGCCCCGGGTCAGGGAAGAGGAAGCGCTGGAGGTTTAGGATTTGATTCCAAACATCCGGGACCCAGAGGAGCCCAGGACTGTGGATGAACCGGAAGTGGTAGCGGAAAGGTGCGTGGAGGTTTAGGAAGTAAATGAAGAGGACTATTTGGCTATTATTAGGTTCACGTCAACAGTACCTCATTGCTTTTTGGCAGCTCCTACTGGGCCGTGCTGAAGAGTCAGACTTAAGCGTTGTTTACCGTTTAAGCATAAGGTCCCTTTAAGGCGACGGCACCTTCTCTGGCGCCTTCTCCAGGTCAGACTACTGGCGGCACTGGAAGCATGGCGGACCCTGGAAGCATGGCGGACACGGACCTGTTTATGGAATGTGAGGAGGGGGAGCTGGAGCCATGGCAGAAAATCCATGATGTCATTGAGGATTCTGTAGTTGAAGATTGTAATTCAGTGGATACAACGACCACAGTGTCTGTGAGCCAGCAGCCAGTCTCAGCGCCAGTGACGTTCGCTCTCTATGCCTCCTTTGTTGGGTACCTCTCTATAGCCACCACCGTGGGTAGCAGCGGGGCACCGAGCAGCGACAGTTCGAAGAGGCCTCTCCTCAGTCTACCTGCCGATGACAATGCCGAGAGGAAGCGGTGTCAGCAGCCGATGTATAAACGGCGGCTACTGGTACGGGGTACCTCGGCCGCGGTAAGAAGCCGGCGGTATCGACAGAACATGTCTGAAGCACGACGATTGGCAGAACGGGAAAGAAGACGGCAGCGTCTACAGAATATGTCAGAAGAACAACGAGTGGCACAACGTGCAGCGGCCGCCGAAAGAAGCCGGCGGTATCGACAGAATATGTCTGAAGCACAGCGATTGGCAGAACGGGAAAGAATCCGGTGTCGCCGACAGCAGGCGTATGAAGAACGATTGGCACGTGAAGAACGATTGGCACAGCGTGCCGCTGAGGCTGACAGCAGCCGGTCAGCGCCGGGCACCACCGGGACTGGCAGGAACAGCCTCCATAGCGGAAACTAGGTAAACGAGGATGCAGTTATGGAACACGGTTGTGGTGGAATGTAGCACATGTGGTGTCACATGTCCATTTTGCCTGTCCCGAAATTTCTCCCAGGAAATGGAGTTATTTGTTGCTTTCTCTCGAGTTCGAAGAGCGTGTGACGTTCAAGTTGTAAATACTTCGTCACCAGGAAAATTAGTCAAGCACTCTGAACTGTTTTTACTCTTAATGTGGTGTACACGGAGATATTAGAATAAGGTTAATCAGCTTATCAGTCATTGTTTTTATCAGTTGTTTTTTACATCATCTTTTTGTTGTTTTCATTTGTCTGTTGTTGTGTCATGTTATTGTTTGTTAATGAATTTATATATTCTTTTCATGCACATTTTACCAATTTTCTTTCATCTCTGACACTTCTATTGTAGAGAAAGGGTGAATAGCAATATTAAAATATTTCTTCTAATTAATTTCCTTCCAATGTGCACTGAGCCACTAGTATTGAGATATTTATAGGTGAAATGATATGATCTAGAACTCGTTTCAGAATAATATGGGCACCAGTAAGTGGGTAGAAGGTATAGATGAAACATGATTGGCTAATTATTGAAACTCAGTGATGGTACGTGGGATTCATTATAGTGTTCTATTTTTTACATATATTTTAACTTTCCTGTAATCAAACATTTAAATTTAAAATATATATAGTCAGTAAGTTGCCAGTATAGTTATCATAGGTAAAACTTGTTGGAATTTTTTATCTGTCAACCTCTGTAATCACTACTCTGCTGGCCTAGTAACTGTCAGGGTCTAGTCCACTATTGGGCTCTCAGATTCTCGGAGACTGTGAGACAAACCACTGGTGGCCCATTAACAGCCGCCTACATACCCCCTCTTCTGGTTTTGCTTTGTAGCTAACTGCAGTGACTCCATTCGCCAAGTTGAACATACAGTTCAGAGGAGTCCATCTTATTCTGGTGACTTGAGGTCAAAAAGTTGAGGCACTATGTGCTTTTATCTTTGATTTAGGTATATTGGCTCCCCCAAATTTTCTGTCATTTTTTAGAATATTTGTAAGTTAGAAAATATAGTATTGAGAATTTTTTTAGCCAAATGTAGTATATGGAGGACTTAAAAACATTTACAAAATTGCTTTTCTCACAAATGAAAAAGAATGTAAAATATTACAATAACAATTAGCCCAGTTTATTAGTATGTGTTTATTAATATTTATTCATGAATGAGTCATTACCTTATTAAGTCATCATTTTTACTTAATGCTGTTGACCAGGTCTTTCCTTTATCAGTCTTGATGACATAAAGAGAAAGAAGGCAACCTATCAATCTCTGTGTTTCCATACCTAAGACCATGTTTGTTTAGAGAGTCTTCTGCATTTCTAAGATTTGACGCACTAGGAAGAGATGCCATTCTTTTATATATATATATGTATTTGTTGATTTCAGAGAGGTGGGGAGAGAGAGAGGGGGAGGGAAGGAGAGAGGCATTGATGATGGGAGAGAGTCATTCATTGTTTGTCTGCCTCCTGTGTGCCCCACATTGGGGGTTGGACCCCCAACCTGGGAATGTGCCCTGATTGGGGAAGTGAACCATGACCTCTTGGTTCATAGATCAATGCTCAACCCCTGAGCCACACCAGCCGGGTGAAATGCCATTCCTTAAAGTCTCTGTACTTGCTGAGTTAATGCTTATTGATGAATATTCCTCTTATAAAAAAAATTAGGTGATAGGGACGGGCTAGAAGGGGTCAATGGAGGGAAAGGGGGGAATATATGTAATACTTTAAACAATGAAGTGTTTTTTTTTAAATAAGGTGGGTTAGCAGCAAATTACATTCTGACAAAATAGGTGTTACCTAGTTAAAATATGGTGTTCTTGTTTTTTGTTTTAAGAAAAACATGTTATTTTATTTGTAAGAAAAATAAACTTATATGTTATTTTGTTTTGTTGGAAAAAATAAAGAAACCTCTCAAGATTAAAAAAAAACCACAACCCAGGGTACCCAGTGAAAATGGCATCTTATCTAATAAAGAGGGAATATGCAAATTGACCACCACACTGTAACATTCAAGATGGCTGCGCCCACAGCGGAGGCAGAGTTCCCGGTTGCCTATGGAGTATCCTTTTACTGGGCATCACCTGCCTGTTGTGTAGAGTGGGAGGGGTTAGAAATCACAGGCCCTTTCCCCTGGAGGACTTCTTGACAGGGAACCTCAAGGCGCACCCCCCGCCTTGGCACTGTGCCGGAGGACCTGAGGCCGCATCCCCCGCTCCAGTGTCGGGCCGGGGGACCTCAGGCCACACCTCCTGCCCCGGTGTCGGGCCAGGTGACCTGAGGCCACGTCCCTGGTCCAACGGAGCTTGACAGGGAACCTCAGGCTGCACCCCCCACCCGGTGGGGCTTGAAGAGGGTGGGGCTGGCTGGGTCTGGATCTAGCCCAATGTGGGTGGGGCCGGCCTGGTCTGGGTCTCGCGCAATTTCGAGGTGCACGCGGGTGGGCGGGGACTTGACTCTGGGTCCCGCAGGGTTCCCCAGACTCTGGCAAGAGGAAGATTTTCATATACATTTTACTAATTTTCTTTCATCTCTGACACTTCTATTATAGAGAAAGGGCAAATAGCAATATTAAAATATTTCCTCTAATTAATTCCCTTTTAATGTGCACAAATTTTGTGCACCGGGCCACTAGTTTCAGATAAACAACATATTTTAGTGTCACCATGTCCCATTCAATATTTGGGATGTATGTTTACTAGAAATGTATTCGTTGTTTATCTAAAATTCAAACATAACTGAGCATCCTATATTTATCCCAGCAAATCTAAAATGAAGATCAAGGATGAAATAGTTTTCTGCAATATTTATTGCATCATTATGTCAGCTTATTAGTTATCCTTCACCAAGGTTGTGTGTTTTTTTTAAATTGTGGGGAGTCTAGTGACAGTCAAATCTCATTAATTCCAACTTTGCTGATTTGGAATTTTTGAAGGCTTATTCAAGGGTTCTGCTAAAGTGCACCCATTTGTCATTCACAGTACAAACAAACCTGAAAGAGAACTATTTATCTCCTTGGGAGACTACAAATAGTGTAATTACAATTTAATCAGAGGCTATAGTCATTTGGACTGCACTTTTCATTTAATAATTATAGATCATTCTGTCATCTATTAAAGCAAGACAAGACTTTACCAGGCACAGTCAGGTGCAGCTGCCTCAGCCCCCACAGCCCCTTGCATCCTACCTATCACGGATACACAGTCCGTTGGGCTCTCTAGATTCTAGAACCTCACACAATGCTTGCTACTTAGAAAGCACCCTATAAATGGTTGTTAATTGCATTCATGAATGAATGCTAATGACACATGTTAAAATAATCAAACTGTCTTTGTTGCTAAATATCTTACATTTTAAATTCAAAAAAATGATTTGAGTTGGTCTCCCCCCTTATTCCAGAGTTCAGTTCATAAAGGGATTCTTTGGTAAAGGTAGTTTCATTGCACACTGGGAGGCTAGCACTGAGAACATGCTATTGAAATTCTGCAAGTGTTTTATGAGGAGAGAGAGAGAGAGAGGCACTTACAAAGTCATCCTGAGCACCCTTCTGAGCATTCTTCTAGTCTAGGACCATGGGTCTCAAACATCACCAGGCTGCTAATGATGTTGGCAAGGTTTAGCCTGCGGTTTTCCTTACTTGCCCCCATTTTTCATGATCATGAACACACACACACATGCACGAACGCACAAATACATTCTGTATATCTTCCAAAGAGATGGAAGGGGATTCTTTTGATTGGATCCCAAGTATGGCAGTCACTGACAAATGATACATTAATAATTTAAAACAAACATGTAGACATTAGCACATTCTAAACCACATCTGTAATGTTAGAGACCACTATATACAAGCCAACTGAAAGACCCTTGAGTCTACCACTCTTGAGGCAAGTGAGGCCTGAGTGGCTTATACGTGGGCCAGAATCTCTATGGCCAGGCAATGGTCGGCATCCGGTCTTGGAAACTTACTCAGATGAGGCTTGTTCTCAGCCTCCACCTGTGGCTTCTTTCTTGTCCATCTCCTCCAGCAGAGAAAGGAGTGATGGGAACCCGGAGACTGGGAGTGAAGTCTCCCTCCCTGTTGCTAATCCTTCACAGTCTTTTCTCTAGCAGTGCAGCAGCTTTCAGGAGGACAAGCAGAGTACAGGTCCGTGGTTCTCAGATGTGATCCTTTCTTTTTGGAGAGTTGAGTCATGGCCTGATGATCCCTTTTGTTTTCCCTTCTCTCTCAGCACCCTGGAGGGGTATTACGTGGATGACGCCCTGCAGGGCCAGGGAGTTTACACCTATGAGGATGGGGGAGTGCTCCAGGGCACCTACGTGGATGGAGAGCTCAATGGTCTGGCCCAGGAGTACGACACAGACGGGAGACTGATCTTCAAGGGACAGTACAAGGATAACATTCGGCATGGACTGTGCTGGATATACTTCCCAGTAAGCCCTGCTACTGCTCATTTTGCTTTAAGACAGAGCTTTGACTCTTCACAATAAAGAGTCAAATGTATTCTCTACGTAAGAAAATGTGAAGCTGTGAAACTTGAGAGCGAAGCCAAGAGTGTGGGAGCTGCGTCCTCTCACTGTTACTCCCTTCTGACTGAGGTTGTTGGCCCTTCCGTCTACTAGGAATTCCTTTTCAGCATTGTGTTGGAAAAGAGTGATTAATCGTGATTAAAGCAAGTTGAGACAAATTGGTTGTATTATATCATTAATAAAGATGAAAATATATTATTTCTTAAAGCCTTTGATACAGTATAGAAAGAGATGGTGGAATATTCCGCTGTTGCATTTAATTTTATCCCATTGCTCAGATGTCAGAACTAATCCAGCAATTTCTCATCTTTTTGGAGTTTACTAAAGCAAAAAGATGTGGCAAAATCCTTGGTTGGGAATTAATACTCTTATCTGTTGTTTGCATTTCAAATACCCCATCTGCTGTTGGTGAGTTTCCAGAAAATTGTTCAGAAAATAGACCTTAGGAAATATTTCATCTAATGTTTTATTTTGTCCAGAGCTTCAGTCAAAATACATGTTTTTTCTTACTCTGAACTCTACCTTCTTATGATTAAAAGGTATTCATAGAAGTTGTCTGTTACATGTGTAAGAAGAAAAGTAGTCCTGGCTAAATCTACTTACACATTATTGTTCTTAAAATGTAAGTTATGTTCTAGAAACGGGGCATAAGGAAAAAACATGTAAAATATTGTTTTTATAATTACTGAAGCCTTTACACACGCTCTTCGTAGGACCTGCAACAGATCATAAGTCCTTTAGTTCCTGCCTAAAGCGGCAGGAAGAGGACGTGGTGGAGGCGCTTGTCCCGTAGAGAGACTAACGTTGTCCTGCTTTGGGAGGAGGCAGAGTGGGTGTCTTGCTGCGATGTGACAAGGATTTTTGAAGCCAGGGAAAGTGGACCGCCCTGCGTGCGGATGGGTGCAGGGAAGAGCAAACTATGGATTAGCAGATTCTCCTGCTACCTGTCATTTTACTCGTGACTGTGATCAGTTAAGTCCCTAGGGGACATCGAAGTTGCACTAAGTGAACAGGTCTACCTGACTCCATGCAGTTGCATTTTGAAACCTAAAGGTGCAGCTATATTTTAGCCCTATCCTCTTATTAAATGCCAAGAGAAGACCCTGCCTTCGGAGCGAAGCCCAGGAGAGTGACAAGCTTGCACAGGAACTTGGTTGACACTTGCTTTCTCTCTGGTGTTGGTTGGCAGTGGAGGGTGCTAATCCCACCCCAGGCCTCTAAGAAATGGGCATAAGTGGCAGGGATGTGGGCTTTATTATGGCAGCGTGGGATTGGAGGTGTGGTGTGGGCTTCCGCCTTCCCCTCTGAACTGAGCACATGGATCAGCCACAGACAGGGCAGCTAGGAAGCTATAGGTCTCCCTGGGGGAGCAGGACCTGCCTGGGGCACTTCCCCAAGGGGAGGGGGGCTTGATGTTGTTAACCCCTTACCCAACAGCAATATGGGTGTCAAAGGGTGTCAGAGAAGATGAGCCATTGAGCAACACTCCCTGACACAGCAGAGGAGAAAGTTCTGGTGACACAGTCCAAGCAGGAGCAAGGGGAGGAAAAAATAATGATTCTCCCTGCAGTATTTATAAGCTCACTCTAAGGACAGTTTCTTTCAAAATTTTACCTTGGAACAGTGATGCAGAGTTTTTAATTAAAAATTCATAACCCCTTTAGGAAATAAAAATCTCTGCTTTATCAATCCAGGAAAAAATTCACTTGCCTCCAAAACCAGATGCTTAAAGCATTTAAGAGAAAAAATGGTGAGACCCTAGCAAGACAGAATAAATAGCAATGTTGGCTTTTATTCATTTCGGCCTGTACAAAGCACGAACACCCTAACACCCGTCAGCTCAGTCATCACCAAAAGCCTGAAGAGAGATTTTGCAACAAGTATCATTCTCCTTATGCTGGGTTGTTAAGAAGTGACTCGGGAGGAGAAAGAGCAATACTATATCCCTAATGCACCTTCTACCCGGGAAAAACACTTCCCAGTACTGTTCTTTGTATGGAAGTGCTGGGGTTCGTTTTTTTAATTCATAACCTTTTTTCTCCAAAGAGCAATTAGGCTTCAGGGAACTGTACACCATGTCCCCAGCATTACGTCCTCCCTCTGGCTTTCGGTCAGAGCAGCATGGGGGTCATGCAGAAGTCACCCTACATCACTGACTGTGGGTGGCTGCTCCTAGAACCTCCCAGTTGGGGAAATAACCAATGTCTGGCATTACTGTTGTTATATCAGACCCACCAAGGTCTTAGATTTTCAAAGTCACCCCATCAGGACCTTCTGAATGGCAAAAAAAAAAAAAAGAAAGCAAGAAAAGAAAATGAAAATCTCCTACACCTTTAGATTATTTTTTAGATTTTTGGGGTATCCCAGTTCAATTCTAAAAGTATTTATGGATCCCCTACTGTGTCCCTGGCACTTACCAGGATGTAGAGTTCTGACAGCCTCTGCCCTAAAGCATTTAATGACCCTTAAGAAGGGAGTAAATGGCAGTTAAAGAGGACGCACAGCTGGCTGCTCTCTGGGAAGGAGGCCCCCGGGAGCAGTAAATAGAGAAGAATGGGGGAACGACAGTGATGGGGAAGCAAGTGCAATTTCGTTGATCTTTTTTCACTCTTCTAACTCCAAGTTATCCAGAGGTCCCTTTATTTATCTCTTAGAAAACGCAGCCAGCTCTTTACTCGTGTACACTAAATTAATTCTTACGTACATTTGAACTAAAGATTTTCTTAATTGACCAGAAATCCAAAACTCAACATTGAGGAGTGAGATTGTATGGATAGTAGATAAGACTCACTGCATTCAATAATGACCCCAAGTAGCACTTAGTTCTATGTCCTTTCATTGCTTGTAACTAATATTACAAACAGGGCATATTTGGTTCTTCGATAACAGACCAAGATGGAGGCTCCGTAACTTGTCCCAGACCATCCAGGTGACCCAGCCTCTGCCGCTCTAACTCGGGCTTTGCACCTTTTGTTCTCTGGGACTGGATGTGTTTCTCACTCATGTGAAGAGCTCTGTGTCCTTAAACCGGTGGGGTCCATATTCGTGCTATTCACCAAGGGGGTGCACAAGAGAAATTTCTTGAAACGAGTGTCACATGGATCAATACTCTATGTAATTTTTCTGGATTTTGGTTTCTCCCGTCAGGATGGAGGCAGCCTGGTAGGGGAAGTAAATGAAGACGGGGAGATGACTGGAGAGAAGATAGCCTATGTGTACCCGGATGAGAGGACTGCACTGTACGGGAAGTTCATTGACGGAGAGATGCTGGAAGGAAAACTGGCTGCCCTGGTGTCCACTGAGGAAGGCAGGCCGCACTTTGACCTGATGCCTGGAAGTAAGTTGAATGGGCCCCAGGTGGGCTGCCCTACTGCCAAAGCAGGTGGTGAGGGCGGGTTTGAGAGAAGTTTGTTTCTTTGGTCCACTCAAATGGTATATTTCCAACCGCGTTAAGTTATAAGAAGAAAAAAGCAGACAAGATAATAAATGTGGGCATCAGTAGGCCTCAATAATCAGGTATTTATGATCTGAAGAGATTCTCTAAAGGAAAGTTGTCAAACATAGAAATTCTAGCATTTTGTATTGAGGTCCAATTTGAGTTGCCTTAAATGTATCATTTTTTAATCTTTGTTTTTATGTTAAGTTAAAAATTAAGGCCATCTGAATGCAATGGGAAGGGTTGGATCTTAGTACAGAAAAAGGACATTAGTGGAAAAACTGGTCAAATATGAATAAAGCCTGGAGTTTAGTTAATAATAATGTAGCTATGTTGGGGTTTTAATTTGGACAAATGTACAGGGTAACATTAAAAAAAAAATTACATTAGGAGAAATAGTGAAGGGCATTGGGAACTCTCTATACTATCTCTGCAACTTTTCTGTACATTTAAAATCATTCCAAAATCAAAAACATTTTTAAGAGAAGCGGTAATCTTTGAACTTCAGATCCTAATATCTGTGCTCTTCACATATGTTCTGAAAGGAGACAGCATCCTAATGTTTAGAAATGAGGAAACTTGGGCCAGAGGATCCCACCCAATTGGTGATGTAAATTTTAAAACTTCAGAAGTGGCAGCATTTTTAGTGGCAAGATCCTTGAACTTAAGAGTTACTTTATTTGCAAAGAGGGTAAAGGGGGTCAAATATATGGTGATGGAAGGAGACTAGACTTTGGATGATGAGTTGCAGACCTGAAACTTACATAAAGTTATTAACCAATATTACCCCAGTAAATTTAATTTAAAATTTTATAAAATAATAAATAATGACAATGGGGAAATGTCACCTAATTTGAGTCTTAGCTCCAACATTTACTGTATTATATTCTTGGGGAAGTTATTCTCATTTATCTTTTCAGAACCTGTGTCTTCATTATAAAATACCGATCTTGGCACCTACCATAAAATATCATAATGAAAGGTCTTGTTTTTACATTCTTCTTGGTATTAGTAAGAAACAGATTTTGGGAAGCGAGAGTGATCATTCTCAGGGGAATGATGGTTTTTCTTAGAACTTGTGGTTGCAAATAACAAACACCCTCATCAAACCAACTTAAGGCAAAAAAGGAGGAGGAGGGGGAGAAAGAAGGAAAGAAGGGAGGAGGAGGGGGGAGGAGAGTAGCGTTTGCTGGCAAGGTCTGGCAGGCCTCAGCTCTTTTTTAAAAAAATATATATTTTATTGATTTTTTACAGAGAGGAAGGGAGAGGGATAGAGAGTTAGAAACATCAATGACAGAGAAGCATGGATCAGCTGCCTCCTGCACACCCCCTACTGGGGATGTGCCCGCAACCAAGGTACTTGCCCTTGACTGGAATCGAACCTGGGACCCTTCAGTCCGCAGGCCGACCCTCTCTCCACTGAGCCAAACCGGTCAGGGTCAAACCTGTCAGGGCAGGCCTCAGCTCTTTAAAGGACTGTTAACAGCTTGGGTATCAGGAGGGTCAGGAACCAGGGCTGCTTTGCACAGGTCTCTGATGTTCTACCACTTTGTTTCTCCCACTGCCTCATTCAGCTACATTTACTAAACCATGGGCTAGCTAACCGATAGATCTTGGATCTTGTCTGACACGGTCTAGTGGCCATCTGGCCCAGCAGTTGGGGGAGGGAGAGTAAAATGGAATGCAAATCTCTCACCTGAAACACTTCTGGTCTGCCTCCCCCCTGACCTCACCACCATACCTTTTCTCCTTAGGCTTCTGTAACCACAGGCTGCTTCTGGGTCTCCACTGGGTTCTTGCTGATTTCCTTATTATGCCTCTGGCTGGAACTTCTTCTCTCCATGTCTTCTCCTCTGCACATAGGAATCCCTGTCCCTGGCTAGTTCCTGCTCCAGCTTCAAGTCTTGGCTCATCTCTTAGAATTAATGTTTGTCAAGACAATGAATGGCTTAGTCTAGTGGTAGGCAAACTGCGGGTCGCGAGCCACATGCGGCTCTTTGGCCCCTTGAGTGTGGCTCTTCCACAAAATACCAACTTCTGCGCACGGGCCACAAAGCACGCCCGCACGTGGTATTTTGTGGAAGAGCCACACTCAAGGGGCCAAAGAGTCGAGTGTGGCTTGCGAGCCGTGGTTTGCCAACCACTGGCTTAGTCAAAGGCCCTAGTGTGAACTATAGAGGAGAGTAGGAGCAGTAAAGGATGCCTTTTGTCTGCCTGGAGCAGCCGTGGGCAAACTACGGCCCGCCGGATCCAGCCCATTTGAAATGAATAAAACTAAAAAAAAAAAAAAGACCATACCCTTTTATGTAATGATGTTTACTTTGAATTTATATTAGTTCACACAAACACTCCATCCATGCTTTTGTTCTAGCCCTCCGGTCCAGTTTAAGAACCCATTGTGGCCCTGGAGTCAAAAAGTTTGCCCACCCCTGGCCTGGAGCATCAACCTGTATAAGGGAGTGAAGGAAGGGATGGCAAGGGTTGGAAAAGGTGGCACCGACTCCTTGAAAGCAGGAAGAGATGTTACTCCTGCCTGTATCGGCACAGCCCCTAACACAGTGTTTTATATGTAGTTGCACTTGGTCTGTTTGTGATGAAAGTGTTAGTCCAAGGAAAGGAAATGGAAATTTGTAAGAGGATATTTGCACAGTGGAACACATATTCCAAAGAAAAGTGGTTGGGGTTTTTTTCCTTTTTTAAACTAACTTCCTTTAATGGAGTGTGTGCTGGCCCATTACCAGCACACTCACAGAAGTGTGCTCTCAGATACCTGCCTCGCCTCCCCGTGCCCTGCTTTTCCTGCAGGGGTCTGCCCTCGCAGGCTGCATGTCCCGGGCTCCTGTGCCTCCTGCTTCTGTCTGGGTTTGGCCACAGAGTCACTGGCTGGGGACACAAGAGGGAAGGGAGCAGGAGGAAGCCCTCTCTTCCCAGAGGTGTCTCTAGCAGGGTCCTGCCTCCTGATTCCATCGTCTACCAGGAAGGTCCCAGGGCTCTAGCTTCCTTGGGTTACCCTCCTCGCAGGCTGCATGTCCCGGGCTCCTGTGCCTCCTGCTTCTGTCTGGGTTTGGCCACAGAGTCACTGGCTGGGGACACAAGAGGGAAGGGAGCAGGAGGAAGCCCTCTCTTCCCAGAGGTGTCTCTAGCAGGGTCCTGCCTCCTGATTCCATCGTCTACCAGGAAGGTCCCAGGGCTCTAGCTTCCTTGGGTTACCCTAGCTCTAGAGCTCCAGGATCCCCAGCTCTAGAGCTCCAGGATCCCCAGCTCTAGAGCGATCCCCAGCCCAGCTCTAGAGCTCCAGGATCCCCAGCTCTAGAGCTCCAGGAACCTCAGCTCTAGACCTCCAGGAACCTCAGCTCTAGACCTCCAGGATCCTCAGCTCTAGACCTCCAGGAATCTCAGCTCTAGACCTCCAGGAACCTCAGCTCTAGAGCTCCAGGAACCCCAGCTCTAGAGCTCCAGAATCCCCAGCTCTAGAGCTCCAGGAACCCCAGCTCTAGAGCTCCAGAATCCCCAGCTCTAGACCTCCAGGAACCCCAGCTCTAGACCTCAAGGATCCCCAGCTCTAGAGCTCCAGGAACCTCACCTCTAGAGCTCCAGGAACCCCAGCTCTAGAGCTCCAGAATCCCCAGCTCTAGGCCTCCAGGAACCTCAGCTCTAGAGCTCCAGGAACCTCAGCTCTAGACCGCCAGGAACCTCAGCTCTAGAGCTCCAGGAACCTCAGCTCCAGAGCTCCAGGAACCCCAGCTCTGCGTTTGTTCCTCTGCCTTAGGGTTGTGGCTTCCTGCTCTTGGCAGTTTCTGGGCTCCACAATGCCGTCTGGCTTCTCAGCACTTCCATCCTCTGTGTAACCATTTCCCTGAACTCATCTCTTTCTTTGAAATATGCAAGTGGTCTGCTTCCTGGTTAGACACTGACTAACTGGATTGTTTTCTAACTTTTAGTTTGAGACATTAATTTGGGTTTTGATTGTGTTTAAAGCACACACACACACACACACACACAGAAAGAGGACCTGGTGACCATTGGGAACAACTAAAGAACTGTTTAATGGAATTATTTGTGATGCCTTAGTCCCTAAAATAATTGACTTTGCAGGAGCAAGGCCTCTCGTTCCAAAACTTGTTTCTTTCCTCATTAGCCTTTGAAGCATCATGTCTTCGCTGGGCTCCAAGAGGATCCTCTGAGGCTAATCCTTTGCAGGGAACCACTGTTAGTTCTAGGATGGCTGTTAATTCCAGGACCACCGTTTCTGGAATAAACTACTACCGTATTTTATCGTCTTATACGCCGGCAAATACGGTAATTGGCTTCTGAACCACTTTAATAGAAATAGGATGACTTTGTAAATGCTTCATCAAAAGCAGTTCTGCTCTTCTTAATTCTGGTGAAGCCAAATGTTTATTTTTAGTGAAGGAGGCAATTGCCAGGGCTGGGTGGCTGGATTCTACAGACTGTCTAGTACGAAGAAAACCACAAGAAACTTTTAAAACCATTATCCAATCTGATCTGACCAGAGAGTTCTCAAAATTTCACAACAAAGCATTTTCTTTATTAAAATACTTTCATTACAGAAGTATTTTTTAAACTATTTTAATAAAGACATTCCAAAAGAAAAAATAGCATTTACTAGTAAGAGATACCTGTGATGGCTATTCATTAATACCTGAAACTAAAACTTAAGGGCAAGTCTAAAAACTGTCCATTTATATTGAAGAATTTCATTCTAGTTGGTATAACTTGAATAGCATTTTTTGTTATTTAACTCTTTCCAATCCCACGGATAGAGAGAAATGTTTTCAATGTTTTCCCTTGACTGTACCTGGCCTGACATTTTGTTTGCATTTTAGGTTCCGTGTACCACTTCGATAAGTCGACTTCATCTTGCATTTCTACTAATGCTCTTCTTCCAGACCCGTATGAATCAGAGAGGTAATTTTCTCCTTGTGGTTTTAATGGCCCTGTTTGTGGGAGGTGAAATAGCCCTTGTGATGGGAACCCATGACCCTCTGTGGCTCGCTGCTCAGGCCGAGTTCCTGACCAGAAAAAAAAAGTTCATATGTTCTAAGGAAGAGTGTTTTTATTCTCATTTAGAACCTGTCCCTGTAAGAGCATGTCTCCACCCATGAAGCCCAGAACAGCCCATGTGTCTGTCCTAGAATGAAACCTCTCCATAGAGAGGCACTCGGGCCAGGTGGCCAGCCCTGCCCTGCCCAGGTGTCCCCTTTCTCCCTGCTCTGGTGTCACAATTTGTGCTGCAGCCGCATGCTGGCCCCTCGGAGAGCATTCACACTGTTTAAAGCTTAGCTTGGCCCAGGACCAGATGCCCTCTTTTCTACTCAGCCCAGCTGAGAGGGTGGGAAACATAACACAATTTATTCACTAAGGGAGAACAGGAGCGAAACAAAGAAAATATAAGAAGCATAAAAGCATTCCAGCCTATAAACTACAAGTGTCTAAAGCTCACTCCCAGAGTGTGAAGTCCTGCTCCATTTCCTGTCTTGTCTAAACTCAGTTTCTAATTCTTGGTTTGACTTCTGGTGCCTTGCTTAGGGTTCGTACTCCCTAGCAACTGGCCAGTTGATGAGTAAGAGCACCATCTGCAGGTGGTTCTCTTTTGGCCTCCCTTTTTGTAAATCTGGCTTACAAAGCATGTTTCCATTCCACTTCTATTCTGTTCCCATCTCTCAGAAATAGGTCTTTTCCCTGGTTTAACTGACAGGGCTGACCCCACAATGTCATAATGAATGACATGAGGTTCTGGCCCATTTACAAAGGGAAGGGTTCGGTCACTTGTTAGCTCCGAAACACAACAGCATATTACCGTATGTATCAGTCTATTTTGTTACTGTCATTGTGATGCTGCTGCATACTGATATCCTCAAAACTATCAATGGTTTATGGATGTAAACCTTCTATTTTGCACTCGTGGTTCTGTAGCTTGGCTGAGGTTCAGCCACTCTTGACTGGGCTCAACTCAGCTCAGCCGGACTAGGCTGGACTCCAAGTTTCAAGTTGGGTTCAGGTCTGCTTCACGTGTCTTCATTCCAAGACTCGGGCTGAAGGAGCAACAGCCCCCTGGGCCATCTTCTTGAGGAGATGATGGAAACTCCGGAAGAGGTGGGCAGAAACTTGCCATGCTCCCTAACACCTGAGACCTGGCATGCAGTCACTTCCGCCCACGTTCCTGTAGAAAGCAGGTCACAGCTAAGCTGTGGATAGATTTTATTAACTGTTTGTCACTCTTCCATATAAAACATTCATCTGGGGATTTAATTTAAAGTCTTTCCCTCCTATTTAGCTCTAACAAACTTGGGTATAGCTTAATTAGCTTTGGGAAATATATATATATATATTTGTCCAAGAAGAGAGTGAAAATTGACCTTAACTAAAAAAATTTAAAATTTTTTAAAACTTATATCATATATCACAACAACCCTCTTATTAGAGAGCAAATTTTAAACACCATTCTCAAGAGATACATAAGTACCAGTTCTTCAGTGTCCAATGCCAGAATATTGTGGTTTAACTTTTCCTTTCTTCCTTCCTCATTGGATTACTATGAACTGATGTTTTGGATTCAGTGGCCATATGATATTTTGGTGGTTGATGTAAGGAGTCCATCAAAGATACATCAAACTTAAAGAATCATTATTTGCCTGTTTTTACTCTTTAGGGTTTATGTTGCTGAATCTCTCATTTCCAGTGCTGGAGAAGGACTGTTTTCAAAGGTCGCAGTGGGACCTAACACTGTTATGTCTTTTTATAACGGCGTCCGCATTACACACCAGGAGGTGAGTGAGGTAGAAGTGCAAAATCAACTTGATTGGTCCAAAGGCTTTGTTTCAAACTCCCTTAATTTTTTCATTAGTCCCTTTAACTGTAGTATTCACTAGAAATACAAAGGAACAAACAGGCTTTTTTGTAAAATTGATTGGATATTGTCTTATAGCAGTCTTTGGATTGCTGTAACAAAAATACAGTAGACTGGGTGGCTTATCAACAACATACATTTATTTCTCAGAGTTCTGGAGGCCCCAAAGTCCATGATCAAGGTGTGAGCCCACTTCCTGTTTCATAGAAGGCCTCCTTTTTTCTGTCACCTCACATGGCAGGAAGGATGGTGGATTTCTCTGGGGTCTTTTATAAGGGCGCTAATCTCATTCATGAGGGCTCTGCCTGCCCTCATGACCTTATTACCTCCTAATACCATCACATTGGGGATTAGGCTTCAATGAATTTGGGGGGACAACACAAACTTTCAGATACAGCAGATATTTTCTTCCTTATATCGAGCCTTAAAGTTATTTTTTTAAACTCCACAACTATTTTATAGAAAGTGGAATGTGTCAATAAGATAGTAAATGCTTCGTACTATTTTTCAGTGTCTGAAAAATTGCGGTCCATTTGGACTCTGTCAGGCTCTCACTTCTGACCTTGGGCAGGGTGCTTTGTACGAAGACCCCCTCCTCCTGTTTGTGCAGAAGCGATACAGTGGCCTACATCTAGCCAGGAAGGGTTCTACTGCCCCCTGCCCCCCAAAATTTAAAAATAAAAAGTTAAAGAGTTGAATCACCTCCTTTAAGACACAATCTTTGATATAATTCCCAGATTTCATATTGTTTGTTCTTATTTCTTCACTTTACAATTAACTTCCTTAAGTATCTCCCTAAAGACAAAAAGTTTAATGCTCTCAGCACAGCTGTACTCTACATCCTGACTTGGATGAAGCGTATGGGACGTAAGCTCTTATGGTGGTGAGGTGCCCCCTTGAAAAAAGGCTTCAACTCTGCTTTGTTTGGGCAACTTAAAAAAATAAATGGATGTGTGGAAACTTGAGTTTGCTGGTGGTCTTTTGAGGTAGCAGGTTTCAGCATGCCGTGAAAAACTAAACATAGGAACATCTGGTCATATTTGTGTGTCTTTGTAAGAGACTTTCCATCCTTCTTTTCATATAAGATAAGGGAAAAATCAATAAATAATAAGTTGAGCTCTCTGGTGATGGCCACGGATGCCTTTTGCACCATCAACACCAGAGCAATGCCTTAGGCTCTTTTCATGTTCCTGGCACTCAAACCAGGAAGTTTCAGGGCAAGTGAGTCAATATCTCTGAGCTTTGGGGAGAAAGGTCCTCTCTGATGCTCACTTGCGTGGTTTTTGCAGGTTGATAGCAGGGACTGGGCCCTCAATGGGAACACCCTCTCCCTTGATGAAGAAACGGTCATCGACGTGCCTGAGCCCTACAACCACGTGTCCAAGTACTGTGCCTCCTTGGGACACAAGGCAAATCACTCCTTCACGCCAAACTGTATCTACGACATGTGAGTATGACAGCCAGCTGCTGGGCGCTCTGTGCCTCAGGCCCTGAGTCAGGAAGGCATGTCACAGGTGTGCCCAGCCCCAGAGGGGGCTGCTCCCTCAGAATACCCGAGGGTCCCGTGCCCAGGGCCTCACGTTTCTGACTTGAAACTCAGAATCTATATCACCACCCTTTGGCCTGGGCAGGCAATGAAACGGAAAGTGCTTTGAAGAGGAGGAAGACTACGGAAATACTGTATTTAGTAGTTGCTGTTTCACGGTGGCTTTTTTGCTCTTCGTTGTCTCATTCTGGAAAATTAAGGAGAGTGTCATTTGAAATGATAGTAAAAATTGAAATTACTCTGCATAATGGAGGGTAGGGAATGCTTTCATGACGTGAAAGGAAGGAGAGACTCCTAAGCGTAGGGCACGCACGAGGTCTCGGTGTTATAAAAGACCTGTAAAACCAGAGCCCCTGTTATTTGACAATAAAGAGGAATGAAGTATTGACAAATACTATGACATGGATGAGCCTTGAAAACATTATGCCAAGTGCAAGAGCCAGTCATGAAAGACCATTTACATGAATTGTCCAGTACGGCCCAATTCCTAGAGACCAAATGCAGGTGAGTGGTTGCCCAGTGCTGGGGTCAGTGGGGAGAACTGGGGCTTGATGCCTACTGAAAATGGGGGAGCTTTTTAAAAATGTGATAGTGGTGATGGGTGCACCACTGAAAACCACTGCACTGTATACATTAAATGGGTGAATTTTATGAGATGCAAATTATATCTCAACAAAGCTGTTGGGGTTTTTTTAAATCAAATAATCCTACCCTCCTCTTGGGGTTTGACTCCTCTCCCAACTGCTCAGGGGACCTCTTCTTGGAAACCTCTGTTGACGGGGAGCTTGCTGTGATCCATAAAGGTGGCTGTCTGGACAAACAGATATTCTGAAATTAGTTTGGGGGCTCTCTGAATGAATTTTATTTTATTTTTTGAGCCCAAATAGGTTTCCCTGTAACATCAGCTCTTGTCCCTAACCGTCTCCCTTTCTGGTGCAGCGTGTCAATCTCTCTTCCACATAGTAGCCCTACAAATATTTCAGTAGTTTTATGTTCTCCCTGAATGTTCTCTTCCCAGAGTCGTGTCTCTGACTGTTCCTTAAAGGGTACAGTTGGGATTCTCTGTACCGTCGTCACTGCTGTCCTTGGCTGAGCATGAGAATGGCAGCTCTTCCTGGGAGCCAGGGCGCCCGCCACGCCCTGCTCCTCTGTAGCTTGCAGGCAGTCCCTCAGCCCTCCAGCTTGTTGACGTTAACGGGATCAGATCACGTGCATTTAACCTACAGGAAAATTGCCAGGATTTGACTGTCCCTTCTTACATCCCTGAGACAGCTTCAAAATTGTTCTGGCTGTGACTTGCTTTCCTTGGCAGTCAGCAACAAGTACTGAAGCTACAACTTCTTTTTAAAGGGCAGATAGAAATGGCAATGCGTGTGTCATGTGAAATGAAACTGACACTCTTATTAACTCCAAGGCTTTCGCGGCCAACATGAATTAGGCCAAAGCATCGTTCCAAGCTGCACACAGCTTAACAACAACCCTTTAAAGCAGTGGTAACAACGATAATAAATGCTACTTAGACTGCTGTTTTAAAACAAATCAGTTCTGTGATTTCACTGCAAAGATAATTTTTTTCACCAAAAAAGAAGAGGGAACAGGAGACAAGAGAAGGAACCATTTGTGCAAAATCAAGTCCCTGTATTCTTCAGGGTTATTTTTTCAAGCCAAATGTGACCAATTAGTTATTTAGGGCAGAGAGACTCCCTGAAGAACAATCAAATATAAAAGTCAGATACTGATCCACGGCATTCATTTGTTTCTAAACTCAGTGGCATTGTTATGCACACTCGACACAAACAAAACGACGCGCCTCTGTAAGCTGTTTGAACCGTAGTCGGGTACAAAATGCCCAATGGACAGTCAAGAACTACTTTCCTGGCTGTAAGTACAGGTGACGTCGAGAAGGGGCCAAGCGGCTGTGCAGCTAACGTTTACCACCACTTGCTCTAGGTCAGCGGGTCCTCCCAGGAACTGGGTGGGGCAACTCCAGTCACTGTCCCAGATCCCCGACAGGAACCGCAGGCCTCTGGGTCAAAGGAGTTAAGAGTTCTTGTCCGTTGTGTTTTAGTACCGCCTTGAAGAACCAACAGCTGAAGTTGAGTTCTTTCTTTTCAGTCTGCCCATGTTCTACTCTAAAAATAATGATGGTGAGCAGGAAAATGAAAAGAGGATTCCAAGAGAAGTCATAGCTGCTCACGGGATATTTATCCTGCACCAGAACATTAACTAGAACTCCGTTTCAGGAGTATTATTTTTTTTTAATATTTTAATTTGAGACAGAGTTGTGATTTTAATAAGGAATTCTTGAATTCCTTGTCCAGGGGTCTGCTCTGTGAGGGAGTACAACCTGAGAATTCTGTGCATGTGCACATGCTTATGCACATCACACGCTCTCACACGTGCACAGATTCTTATGCACGTGCACAAGCTCTCACACGTGCAACAAGTTCTCACACGTGCATGCTCTCACAGGTGCACAGGCTCTCACACGTGCACAGGCTCTCACACGTGCACAGGCTCTCACACGTGCACAAGCTCTCACACGTGCACGGGCTCACCATAGTAACTAATATCAGTTGAGTCCTCACTTTGTGCCAGGTACTGTGAGGTGCTTTAGATATGTGACCCTACTTTGTCACAACATCCACTCATGTCGGGTAAGGATTACTGCACGTGAGGAAAGTGAGATTCAGACTTAGAGCTGAGCTATCCAAGAGGAGGCACGAACATGTGTGGAACCAGGACTCACGTTAAAGTTTTCTGACCCCCAACTCAAATGTGCTTTTCGGAAAATATGACCCCTGAGTTGGGTAAAAGTAGGGGACCCATCGAATGAGGTTGACATTGGTCCTTTTAACCACACACATGATGTCCTTAAGCCACAGCCACACTCCATTCCCATCACTGACAGAAGGAACCAGCCAAGGACATAATCATGACCAATGTGCCAATCTGACTTTAGGTCTAGAAACTTCTTTGATGTCTCAATGCCCTTTGTTCAAAATGTGACAGTAAATGCATGAGACTTTTGACCAGATGCATATAAAAACAAAGCTCATTTCTCTTTAGCTATGCCCCACGCACCCCCATTTTGGGTTTCGGCAGCTGTTAGGGGAGTCCACTGCTTATTTATTTCCTGTCCTGAAGCGAGCTGGCGGGTGAGCTGGGTGGGGAGCCTTGAGAGAGGACCGTGATACGGCGAGTCCTGCCTCTGCTTCCGCGGGACTCGGTCCATCTGGGATGAGAGGCTGCCCCTCGCAGCAGGCTCTCGGGGGAACTGTTACACAGGTGGCAGGGAGGCCTAGCTTTCCCGCTCAGAGAAATCTTCATCTACACGTTTGCTAGAAAAGAATACGTCCTCTATCTCTATGGGGTGGAGTACAGAGCTTTTTATTTTGGAAATCCACAGGGCCCTTCCTTATAACTCCAATGCCCTGGTAAAGCCGCCCCTGCCCTCCGCCAGGTACAGCCAGGTAATCGGTGGTACAGGCCAGGTGAGCTGAAATGCGGGCAGGCTGCGCTGGGTTCGATTTCTCATTGAGGACAGACTTTTGTTGTTGACTGTGAGTGTTGGTTTATAAGTACAGAGTGCCAAATATGCTCACAAAGGAAGATAGAGCAGTGCTTCGGAAACTCTCACGTGGCTGGGAATCACCTGGAAACTTCTTTGATGTCTCAGTGCAGGCCTTTGTTTAAAAGAAGACAGTAAATGCATGAGACATCAAATGCAGGTGCCAACCCAGCAGGTCTGCATGGGGCTGAGGCTCCCCTGTTAGCGCCTCCTGGGTGACCTAGGGACCCCACGTTGAGGACCTACATGTGGTGTCCGGGAGGAGCACGTGGGAGATTCCGCATCAGCCCCCACACCCCAGCCTTTGTTTCTAACCTGCCTGGGAATGACTGTGCACATCTTGATGTCTAGGTTTGTCCACCCCCGTTTCGGGCCCATCAAATGCATCCGCACGCTCCGAGCAGTGGAGGCCGACGAGGAGCTCACCGTGGCCTATGGCTATGACCACAGCCCCCCGGGGAAGAGTGGGCCCGAAGCCCCCGAGTGGTACCAGGTGGAGCTGAAGGCCTTCCAGGCCACCCAGCAGAAGTGAAGACCAGGCCTGGGCTTCAGAGACCTGGAACAGAAACTTGGATCTATGCACCTTGTTTATCCAACTCCGGGACAACAGGGACTGCTCGTGCTGTGACATCACACATCCTCTCACTCTGCGTTCGCAACCACCACCTTCTCGCATACTAACTAGGTTTGACTGTATTACTCATACCGGATTTAAAATTAGCTAGCCTCCCAGCGGCGTCCTTCTGAGAGGCATTGTGGAGCACTTGACAGAGACAGCAGGAGGTTCTTTGGTGGTTCAAGTCTAAATCTGGACCACGTTCAGAGATGCCAAATGATTAGACTGAAAAGGGGAAAGGGGGCTTTTGTGTCGTTTCTAGTCAGTGGTTTTTCCATGATGTTTTTTCCTGTGGCCAATGCAAAGTGTGCCGTCACCACGCCTGCAGATGGGCCATGTGGAGGATAGAGAATTACTACATTTTTATCCTCTAAATGTAGTATAATTTGCCTTTTAACCTTTGATCTGTATCTTGCAATAGGATGGCTTTGTTTTTTTTCCCCCCCTAGCAAACAGAACCCCACTTTTGAGCCATTTCACCCCTCAGTCCTGTTCCCTATCTTAGATACCTTTCACAAGGGAAAACTCCCAAATGGATTTTGTGTCAGTGCCAGTGTGTAGGTCTCTCTGGCTCTTTCTATATCATTGTTTCATTATTATGTCCTAATATTAAAGTACTGGCTCATAGAGCCGGGGTATTATTATAGAATTATTATTCTCGCATGTAAACAAAGATATCTTTGCATTAAGATGTGAGAAGAAAGAGTTTACTTTGTTTGCATTAAGTTTATGGAAGAGTTGTACTATATATATATTTTAAGAAAGAAGAGAGGGAAATTAGTATTTCTAAGCAGTAACTGTGGCGATTTTGCAATATCTTCAGTAGCGTTAGCAATTCTTTTCTCTGGGCATACACATTAAATGTGCATAACATAGAGCAGCCGGCTTGTGCACAGTGCGCTGAATTCAGAAGTCAAATAGCAAGCTTGAATTCTAACACGGAGTTCACAAGTTGTCTTGTTTTTGCTTGTTTTTTAATCGCTGCTGTTAAGAGAGACATACTGATCACTAGGTACAAATCAACCCTTAATGCTAAAACTCTTCATCATGGTAATTCCAAAGCACTTACCTGCTTCAGAGCATTGTGAATTCAGAGTAGCACCTGTATAGTTTTAAAGCAATGATATCAATAGCCTTTCAGCCTTTTTGCAAGCCATGTGTAATAAGGAGAAAAAAAATTGTTTTTAGTTTAGCTAATTAGGTATATTACATAACTGGGATTGCTCTGACTGAATTCGGAGAGTTTGGGGTTTCTGTGAGCGCCCTCACCACGTGCGATAGCTGGGTCTTCCCTAGACTCCCCCACAGGGCGGCTGGGAGGTCTGCCGAGCAGCAGTGACTCAACCGGCAGCTGTCACCTGACCATTTTGGTCCCAGCTGTCACCTGACCATTTTGGTCCCGGAAGGTGAATGGAGCCTTCCAGGCTGTAGCTGGTAGTGAGCTCTGGCTAAGGAGAGCAGGTTTGCTGGGAGGAGAACAAGAGCAAAGAACCCAGCAGAAGACAGTCTGATAAGTTCCTGTCCGTTACGCGTTGCTCTTAGGAAGAATTGCCCAGATGTGCCTGACCCAGGCTCTCACGGCCTTCGGTGCAGGCAGCCCCTGGGCATGGGACTCAGCCTTCCGGGCAGGGACAAAAGCCGCCCTTCCTCTTGTGTGCCGGCCAGGCTTGCGGGGGCTCCCTCCCCAGCAGGGCCGGAGCAGCTGGGTGGCCAGGTTTCAGGGAGATAAGCTGATGGTCCACATGAGAGGTTTCGGGGCTGCCAGAAAGATGTCCCACAAAGGACCGAAGATGCGTTCAGATTCGAAGGCACCAGGATAGGATCGCTTCTATTCTGTAGGAAGAGGCCGCTCTGTCAGCTGACAGACTGGCGGCCTTGGGACTTGTGTTCTGACAGGTGCTTTCCTTCCAATGGGTCCCCACGCGAGGGGGTGTCAGCGGGAGAAAGGTGGCTTTAATGAACCCCAAGGGGTTGTGCTGTGGAGTCAGGTCAGGGAGGGAGGTCAGGGAGAGGATGGTGGGGCCACACCTCCGAGGCAGCCACCCTGGGAAGGACTTCATTCCTGAGACTGCAAGGGGGTATGATTTCTGTCCTATGGGCTACTCTAATTACCCCATTCAAATGGGACTTTTCTTCTTTTTCTTTTTTTTTGTGATGAAAGGGATTGAAGAGTTGTAAGTAGTGAGTAACCAACCATCCATTCATTACGTATTGGGCGAAAACACTCAGCATCTAAAGCCCCGCAGGAAACAAACCCAGCGGAGCCTCTCTCCGTCTTTCTCCCCCCTCCCCTCGGGGTCTGCTGGCTCTTCTCCTGCCCTCTCCTTCCTCTTCCTCCCCCCTCTGTGGCAAGGCCTGGTGTCTGCGCACCTACACCCCCAGCCGACCTCCCGCTCTCCCCCTCTCTCTCCTCTGTGCTCGCAGCTCCTCCCTGGAGGTCTCTCTGGCTTCGAGCGCCCTCTGTGCAGGCCGCCCCGTCGGTGTGGACCTCTCTCCATTGACCCTGTGTCCCCCTCTGGCTCTGTCGCTCCTGCTGTCCCCCTGCCACACGCACACACTCCCAGATGTGAGGCTCTGTCACAGGGGAGAGCGGGAGGAGGCTGGGGTTCACCCTGACCTGGAGGTAGGAACAGAAGTCGAGGGAGTTGACGGTCCCTAAGGAAGTAACTGGTGGGTAAGCCAGGGCTGTTCCCAGTTGGAGCCGAATCCTTACATCCGCTGCGGGTGGAAACGCGTCAGAGCCTCCGGGGCTGGTCGTATCCTCAGCGTCCTAATCACAGCAGGATAGGGGATGATCCCAGGTCGAGGGGAATAAAGAAGTCACTTTTTGCTCGCCCCCAAACCGGCCGGTGCCTGTGGGTGTGCAGCCCGCCGGGTCACGAGGGGATTCGCTCAGAGCCTCTCAGCCCAGCCCCTGCATGACCAGAACTTCCCTCAGCAGCTTTTCTGGGGTGAAATGTTACCTTGTGTTAGTTAGGAATAGGAACTCATCCGTGGGAGGATGTCCCCAAATGGACATCGGGACGGACTGACAAAAACAAGTGTAAGAACTGAATTTCCCACGCAAAGAAAGGATGGAATTACGAGAGCAGGCCAGGAAGACTTGAGTTCGGTAGGACCTGTTCTTACGTTCACGGCTTCGTGCCTGGGCTGCCTTATCCAAGGCCTCTGTGAACCTGCCGGGGGCTGCGGTGAAGCTTCTTTGCCCTCCGGAGGTTCTTCATGCTTGAAAAACGATTTCCTTCCCACCAACCATCAGAAAAGGCCCAGGTGGAGGCCAGGTGTCACCATCCCAACGTGCAGCTGTAACTGTTAAAATGGCAGGAACTGTGAGAGATGTGGCACTTTAGTAACTTCCCTTTTATATAGAAAAGTTTCAGCCACTCACCTGCAAAATGCATTTAAGATCTGCCAAGAAGGTGAAGGTGTGTTTTGCTTTGCTTTAAAACAGTTGCCTCAAGTTTTTGTCCGAAGAGCAGTGAATTAGAAGCCAGACATTTTTCCTTTTAGAAAAAAACGAGCAAAAACTATGTTGCAAAGCCGATGGTTGTGATGTTTCTTTGCCACAGATCAAAGGTTCACAAAATACATTAAACCCACATCTACTTGAGGTACCTTGATAGATTGGGGTTTGTTTGTTTTTTCTTTGATCTTTCCCTTTAGGAGGTGGAGCCTCAGTGTACCTTTTTTAGTTTAAAAAACTCTAAATTTTAATGGTTTTATTTTGCCAAATGTGTGCATACAGACTCAAAGCAATGAAACGATTTCAAGCCATACAACCACAAGGGTGGGAACCCTGTTCACAAATTTTAATGTGTTCGTATGTAAATAGATGTTTGTATGAAATATTTTCATGGTAGAATGACTATATTTAAATGAAGCTGAATTATTCCAGTGCTGTTTAAACAAATTACAAATTTTTTTGGTGAGATTTATCTGAGTCTATTGAGATACAATGCAGATCAATTTTGATTTTTAAAAATCAAAAGCCTACAATTAACTCTGACCCGAGGCAACTTCCCTGCGTAGTTGCACCTGAAGTGTAGAGCTTGTAGGCTTCCCCAGTGCCTCAGCCCGCCTGGTGTAAGTTAGGTGCTCCTGGAGGTGTGTCCACGCTTCAGTGACATCACTCCTGGCCTCGGGGGCCTGGGGTGAGTTCAAGGCATTAGAGACACTGGTGCATTTTATCCAGAGCACAATTTCTTTGCAGGGCAGCAGAATCAGAAGCCAGACGTGGCCGTGTGAACCTCAGAGCTGGGTTTTCTGGCCACCGCCCACCGCCACCCTTACTGCCTAGTCACCCATGTCAGGGAGGCTGCCCTCAGTGGAGTTGGGGTTCAGACCCCGGGGTGGGACTTCACGGTGTTGCTAGCAGCCCCTGCCTCCTGACCTCCACCTCGCAGAGAGGAAGGGGGAGGGCGCAGCTGGCAAGGGGCCCATTTCTCAGCACAGAACCTTTCCTGTCTCAGCTCTGGGAGACTATGCACGTTAGCACCAAACTTCCAGCCAGAGAGAGACGTCCTCGGATCACGCCAATCCTTGCTTCCTCGTCTGTGACTTCAAGACCAAGACCAGTCACACCCCTGGGACATACCTCCCAGCTCCCCTAAAACACTCCTTTACAATGGTTTTCAACTTGAGTGGGGTTTTTCTTTTTTCTGCTTTGGTCCTGAATAGAATGACATGACCAATTTTATGAAAAAATTTCACTGTGTATACTAGCAATATGTCCACACACGCCACTGTATCTTAACATTGGCTTGGTTACATTTTGGGTCACTGTAATTAATCTTGATTCATGGACTAGGAAATACAGGGACTACGTAATTCCTGCTTATCACAGAAGAAATTAGGCTTGTGATTCTGAGCTCCCTACTTCAGAAGTTTTCCTCCTGGTTTTCCTACCTTCTCTTTTTATTGCATTTATGAGGTTGTGAGGTATGTTTACGGATTGGAAGCCAGGGGTGCACTTTCAGCATTTATTGCAACCAAAAGTTAACCCCACCACAGTTAATGAGCATCTATGACTGGTCTGCTGTGGAATTTGAACTAAATCTATAAGCCTTATTCAATATCTATAATTCTATGATTTTTTAAAATTATGGGAAATTAATGAAAGATGTTTACATGAATAATGTTTGCCCTTACTGAGTTATGAATGAGTTTTTTTGTAGTGTGTCTGGGTGCATGTGCAAGAGAGTAGGAAAAATGTTTCTGAAACAAAACTTGACAAATATTTGTAATGAAAAGTAAATTTGAAGATTGCTATAATTGCGCTATAGAAACAATGCAAGTATTAAACAAAATATACAATCATTGCCAGTGTCTTTCTTTGGTCGTCAAGGGCAGAAAGGGAATAACGGTTTTCATATCACCCATCCAACTATATATTTCGATTACTAAGCAAACTTTACATTTTAAGTTGCTTAAAAATATTACTAACCATTTCCCATTTTCAAAGCATTGTAGTAAGACCTGAGGAGGAGTATGGAAAGATTAGGAGTTTGTTGTATATTTGTCATGACTCCACATACACCCATAAATACAGAAAAATTAGCAAGATCAACCCGAAGCGTCTCTGGTTGATGACATAAGTGTTAAGGGTATTGAACGTAAATGAGATGATCAGGGAAACTACCTGGCAGACGGGAATACAAAACAGTCACACCGGCCTCACTGGTCCCGCTCCCTGCACCGGGGAAGCCAGCAAGCAGGTCACACCAGCTGTGTGCCACACATTGTCGAGGCGACGGCTCGTTGAGCGAACCATCTAGGTGGCCTCCCCTCAGATGACCGGCTTTGGGGTCCTGCAAGTGTATCTAACTGGGCACACAAAGCATTCTCCAAATAGTTCACATGAGAATGACTGAACTAGAGTGTCGTTTTTTTAAATCATGTTCTCAGTTTGCTCATTCATTCAAGACATATTTCTCAAGCTTTACCACCTGGCAGTCCCTATTCTAGGCCATTAACAAATCAGTGCACAAAAACAGTCCCAACCAGCCAGGAAGTGACAGGCCAGTGCTATGGAACAAGAAGGGGGCGGGGGGGGGGGCAGGGGCTGTTGGGAGAGGGCTGTAGGGGTGAGATTGGGAGACCTCACTGAGAGGAAAGAGCCCAAGCTGGGGGGTCTGGGGAAAGGTTCTGGGTCCAGGAGGAGCTGTAAGGAGCCAAACTCTGAGGGGGAGCTGTGTGGAGTGTCCGAGAACAGGGAGGCCAGGGAATCCGATTCTATATGGCTCCCAAAGCCTTCTTCAGGGCTTTATTTTTAACTCAGAGTGTGATGAGTGGTCAGCCAATAATATAAGATACTAAACAGCCCAGCTGGCATGGCTCAATGGCTGAGCATCAACCTATGAACCAGGAGGCTGTGGTTTGATCCCAGTCAGGGCACATGCCTGGGTTGCAGGCTCGATCCCCAGTGTAGGGTGTACAGGAGGCAGCCGATCAATGATCCTCTCTCATCATTGTTTCTCTCTCTCTCTCTCCCTCTCCCTTCCTCTCTGAAATCAATAATAAAATATATTTGAAAAAATCAAAGTCTAAACAAACCAGCCTTGTTCACTTAGTTTACTGAAGGTTCCAAACACTCCTTTGCTGTTTTCATTGTTATTAGCCCTTCCATGGGGCAGAAGAGTGGCAAGACCTGCCTCCCTCGGGTAGCAGGGCCGCTCTGGGTGTGAGCAGGTGGAGGGTAGATGGAGCAGGAGTGGGGACCCAGGCAGAGACAGGAAGTACAGCATGATGGTGGGTGGGATGGAAGGGGTGATGGTGGTGAGAAGTGGTTGAATTTTGGATATGCCCTAAAGGCAGAGACAATAGAATTTCCTCAGATGTGGGGTTAGCTACTTCAGAATGTAGGTTTTCTTTTCCAGGAAAGGGGTGGCCAACAGATCAAGAGACAAGATAGATACAGTTCCCAGGCAGAGAGGGCAGATCAAGCAGGGAGCCACCTGAGGAAGCAGCAGGGACAGGCAGGAGGCAAAGGGTGGGGAAGTGTGGGCAGGGGCCTTTGTTGTGGCTCCTGGGAGAAGGCAGGCAAGGCAGGGCAAGCAGGTTTAGAGGTCTGGTCTGAATCACTTTAGCGGGCTCTGGGTGCAGGGGCCGCCTCTAGTTGTCTGGAGCCTAGCCCTGTGGAGAGAGTGGACTGGGTGGGAGAGCCTATAAAGAAGCTGGCTGCCCTGAGGGCTCTGGGTTGGTTGGTTTGTGTATGAAAGACACGCGTGGTTGCTACCTCTAGAAATTGGTAGCCCAGGGCTAGGAGGGCCCCAAATATCAAAGCGACAGAATAAAAAGACACGTTCCAGAACAGCCCATTCATTTTCCCATGGTGCAGCTCCCTCTTGTGGCGAGAATTTGTTCTCATACTGCTTCTGAAATGAAGCCATAAAACAAAAACGTTAGCCAAGGGATGATTTGGTTCATTTTAAAATCAAACATGAACTCCTGGTCAGTGTTTATTTCTGTCACCAGGTTGGACTTGGACTAGCCCAATGAAGACACCATTTCCAGGACTTTTTGAATTTTTTAAATAAGTTCAAATTTCAAAAGGGCTAATAGTGCTTTTGGAGGCTGCAACTATGTTGAGCAAAGTTGGTTTATCCTTTAAAACAAACTAAAGCATTTTTGCCTGGCCAACATGGCTCAGTGGTTAAGCGTCGACCTATGAATCAGGAGGTCACGGTTCAATTCCCGGTCAGGGCACAGGCCTAGATTGTGGGCTCAATCCCCAGTGTGGTGCATGCAGGAGGCAGCTGATCAATGGTTCTCTGTCATCATTGATGTTTCTATCTCTCTCTCCGCCCCCCCTTTCCCTTCCTCTCTGAAGTCAATAAAAATATTTTTTTTAAAATAAAGCATTTTTATGTCACATAGCTCTTGACTATCTATCTGGGTAGAGCACAGTTTTCTGCGAAACATGGATTATGATTACATTAACCCTAAATCAACCAAATCTTCTCTGATTTATCCCTTTTTTTTCTAATGGGTCAGCTATGGTGTGGTAAGAACCACAGATCACCAGGGGAAGTTACCTTCCAGTTACCCATGTGCACGAACTGCAAAACTACAAGGAGGTGTGTAAGGACACCTTCACCTACAGGCAGCTTCCCCAGGTTCTTCTAGACTCTAGAATCTAGCTCCTAGTCAGAGCAGAGTAACATCGTTTCTCCAAAACAAGGAAATCTTAAGTCGCTTAAAATAAAAACTGGAGCTGTATTCAAGCTTACCATGTGACCAGGATACACCTGAGGGGCAGTGTGTCCATCCCACACCTAGAAATTGTTCCCTACAAGGAAACTAATTTATTCCAGTAAGATAGAGATATTAGAGACATTTCTAGAGATTTCTTTACACAGTAGAGCAATTCACAATATAGCATGCATGCGTGGGGGAAGAGGGGGTAAGGTGGGAGGGGAATGCCACTTATCTAGGTTAGACTTGCATCACAGAGGACACAGCGAAAAACCTGAAGACAAGTGACCCTGAGCAGCCAATCACCATTTAGAAGTTCGTGCCCTTTTGTCAGGGCCAGCCTGACAGGGTTGAGCCGGGCTGAGGCAGGGAGGTGGGAATTGAGAAAAGAAAGAAAGACAGGAAAGCGGGGTCGGGAGGACCCCAGTTCTCTCGATGAACTGAAGCGAGTTTATTAGCCATACAATCCTATTTATACACAACACACTGAACAGGAGGTTTGGGAGGACTCCAGTTCTCTTGATGAACTGAAGCGAGTTTATTAGCTCTACAATCCTATTTATACATAACACACTGAATAGGAGGTCTATCAAGAGGAATATATTCTTTGTTCCTCTTAATCTCTAAGGGAGGGATACAGCAGAAGGACAAGTACTCAGTACAGCATATCTCAGTAAATAGGTACAGACTTCTTGGCAAGCTATGAAAGGCTATTTTCATTCTACAAATGTTACTCTCATTCTACTGATAATCGCCATCCAAACAAGTCTGGGAAAACTGTGTGGATAAGGGTCCCGGCCTTGCTAGCCCCTGCAGGTGCAAGGACCTTGCCAGCTTACATCTGGCCCCCAACACCCTTTGCTCTGTAGAACTGCCCCAACACAGCCACTGTGGACATCAGACTCCAGCCTCAGAGCCTCTGCCCCAGCAAGATGTGAGAGCCAGCAAGAGACGGATGGGAGAAGCATTAGAAAAATGCAGCTGGTTTTCTAGAAGGCTTTTCCAGGTTTTCAGCACCGTAGCTTGAAACCTGTGACCTGAACCATCTCCGCCTGCGTTCCGCTCCTCAGCTTCAGCAGGCAGATCCCGGGGCCCCTCCCAGAGATCCTGCCTGCGGGCCGAGTCCTGGGCAGCACACGGAAAGCCTGCTGTTCCCGCTTTCCCGTGCAGGCCAGCGATGCTCAGAATGACACTCCTGAGCAATTAAGATCAAAGTAAGTGCCCTGCCTGGTGAAATGTAAAAGTTGCTCTCTGGGAGCCGTGTTCTGATCAGGGCAGAGATATCTAAAGTCACCAGAAAAAGGGGGGAAATGGCTCTCAAACCAGCAAGGTTTGATTTGATAAAATATCTTTAAAAGCAATCAGGATGTTTGCTTTTAAGGCAAAGTCCAATGCAGGAAGTGAAGAAAGTGGATGGGGATGTACGTAAAACCAGACTGGCTGTGTGTGGATGATGGTTGAAGCTGGTGATGGTGACATGGGTTCATTCTCATATACTGTGTTTTTATGTTTCCAAATCTCCATAATAAAAAGTTAAAGAAAAAAGAGAACGTTATTAACTACTAGAGTCCCGGTGCACGACATTTGTTCACTGGAGGTGGGTGGGGTGGGGGGGAAGGGGAGGTATCCCTCAGCCCGGCCTACATCCTCTCGCAGTCCAAGACCCCTCGGGGGATGTGCGCCTACCGGCAGTTAGACACCCCTCTCGCAGTCAGGGGCTCTCACAGTCCAAGACCCCTCACCCTTTACTGCCCACCTGCAGTGGAGAGGCTTCCTCCAGCGACACTGGGCTTGCCAGCTGTGAGCACAGCTTGGGGCTGAGCACGCTCCCCCTATGGGAGCGCACTGACCACTAGGGGGCAGCTCCTGCATTGAGCGCCTGCCCCCTGGTGGTCAGTGTACATCAAAGCAACCGGTCGTTCCACTGTTTGGTCAGTTTGCGTTTTATTATATAGGATAAACATATTCAAACACCAGTGTCACAGGGGCCAACATTACCTGTCATAATTCTGCCCACGTAATTGCCTTCCTTGAATTTCCCAGGCTCGTTGGCAAACTAATCCCTACTGTGAACTAGATCTGTTAGCATTAAATGTTCCATGTATGTCAGTGAGAACTCTCTTGTTCTCATTCCTGGAGAAAACATTCGGATGGTGCTAGCACAGCTCCTCAATCCACAGTCATCGTCTGCATTACCTGTGACCAGACCAGGATTCTGGTTTTGATTCTAGGCATATTACGAAGAATTAGAAAAAGTTTACCATCTAAGACAGGGGTGGGCAAACTTTTTGACTCGAGGGCCACAATGGGTTCTTAAACTGGACCGGAGGGCCGGAACGAAAGCATGGATGGAGTGTTTGTGTGAACTAATACATGTTAACACTGCTGCTGGTGAAGGAGCGGAGGGGAGAGCAAGAGACCCCTCCGCTCTTTCGGCTCCGCGGGCCGGATAGAACAGCCGAACAGGCCGGATCCAGCCTGCAGGCCGTAGTTTGCCCACGGCTGATCTAAGATAATATAACTAGTAAACCCACTTAAACCAGGCACAGTTACGCACATCTTGTCACAGCCCATGGAGAGCGAATGCACAGCGAGGGGGTGAGGTTCACTTCCCACATTGTGAACTGCAGGATCAGGACACCTGATTCTACATTTGCAAGGCATGTGTCTGTTTGACATCCAGTGTCCACTGATGTACTAAATATTAGCAAGGCTGGGTTTCTCTGACTATACCTACCTCATCTGTATTCCTGCAAACAAAACCTCTAATGTCCTTCCCACACTCCAGCAAGTTGCCTCCACCTCTCCTGGGGTGCGCATTCTTGTCAGTGTTCTGTTTGATGAAACAATATTTCCTAGTATAACAGAAGACACTGTTATTTTAATTTTTTCTTCTCATTTGAAAAAAGACTTCTGTCCATTCTACTGTCTGATGATAGGCTGGCATCCCCCCAGTGCCTTCAGCCGTGATGATGGCTCAGGTACGCTTGACTTTGAATGCAAAGCCAGAAGAAGGCCTCACCACTAGACACACCAGGACACGTGTGGCTGAGATCAGCCTTTCACGGGGCCCAGAACAATGAAGGGGCATGAGAAGGGCACCTTCAATTCAGGTCAAAGATCAGGCCTCAAGCCCTATGAACTTTGTGCTTTTTAATGCCGTTTCCCCTTCACAAACAAATCTGATAAAAATTGCCCCTTCTACTGCACAGGCTTGTTTTAAGTATAATGCGGGTGCTCCGGTGGCAGACACTGGATTCGCTACCCAAAAGCCATTCATTCACAGGCCATGTTTTCCTTTGCCTTCCTGGGCCTAAATATGCACCTTCCAAGCCAAACTGGCCACCAGACCCAGTTCTGGCCAACGAGATGTCAGGAGGGGCGGGCAGTCCTGAGTGCAGCCCTCGGCTGGCTTGCCCCGTTCATCTCTTACTCTCCAACCCACTTTCCATCAAGTAACCAGAGCGACCTTTTAAAACAGTAAAGCAGGCCACACCATTACTCTGCTGAAACCCTTCGGTGGCTTTCTATTGCAGTTAGAATAAAATCCAAACCCTTCGCCATGGACTGGCTCCCTCTGCCTCTCTGGTGTCATTCCGTTATTCTCCCCCATGCACGGCAGGCCAGCCAGGCCTTCTGTTCCTCAAACATGCCAAGCGTTTTTCCTGGCTCGCGGCCTTTCCACCTGCTCATTCCTCTGCCCTGTGCTCTCCTCCAGCTCGTTGCGTGATCTGCCCTTTCAACTGTCAGCTTTTAACTCATACGGTCAGTGTCAGAGATGCCTTCCCTGACCACCGTGGTGTCTTAGAAGGGCCCCGCATTCACCCTCTACCTCGTCACCCAATTTGTTTCATTGTTATCTCTTATCCCAATCCAGTTACTCTGTGTATTTGTTTACGTGTTAGTTATCTTTTATCACTGGAATATGAGCGTCACTGGACTACAGCTCTTGTCTACTTCTTTTAGAATTTTCATAGAGTTTCTTTCATTGACTGGCTTATTTCACTTAGCATAATGCTCTCCAGTTCCATCCCGTGTTAGTTATCTTTTATCACTGGAATATGAGCGTCACTGGACTACAGCTCTTGTCTACTTTGTTTATGGCTATGTCCTTAGCCCCTTGCACAGTGCCTGAAACATACGAGACAGCCATTCACTATTCGCTGAATAAATGAATGGTTCTTGCTTATGCACCTCATCTTTTATTCATTACTTCTTCAAAGGCAATGAGAGGCTAAACAAGAGTTCATAGTGGGAATAACAAGTGCTTAACACAGGACACGCATGATGGGTGGATGACTTCCAGGGAGGGGTAATCAGGGAAGCCAACGTGGTAGCAAAAAGGGGGGGGGGGGACAATTGTGATTGGCTGAGAGTAGAATGCATTGGAAAATTCTGTCTTCATCATTGCCCAATGGCTATTTGAATTGCCCTGGCTGTACACGCCTTAGGAACTCTCGGGAGAAGACATTTGGAAGTGAAGGTGACCTGGCCAGTCAAGGCAAAATGCCTGCTTCCTGCAGACTCAGCATCACATGCCGGGTGAGGGGCTCTTACTGTTCATTTAAATTTCTCACCAGCTGACGTAGCTGAGTGGTTGAGAGTCAACCTATGAACCAAGAGGTCACAGTTAGATTCCTGGTCAGGGCACATGCCCGAGTTGCAGGCTTGATCCCCAGTGCGGGGCATGCAGGAGGCAGCTGTTCAATGATTCTCTCTCACCATTGATATTTCTCTCTCTCTCTCCTTCTCCTCTCTGAAATCAATAAAAATATCTCTTAAATAAATAAATTCCCATTTCTTTTTATGTCCTCTCCTCACAAGCCTCCTCTATTCAAACCAGCTGCTTTGATTCACCTCCTGGAGCTCTTCAAAGCACTGATTAACGGTTCACATTCAGTCTCTCTCTGCAGATGTGTGTATGTACTGATGCTCCTCTGCCACTGTGAGGTTCCATCTGCTAAACCCATCACAAATGAAAATAGCGTAAGTGGAAAATGCCTTGAATACACCTGACCTGCCGAACATCATAGCTTAGCTCAGCCTGCCTTAAACGTGCTCAGAACACAAAGGCTATTTATAATAAAAATTTTAATATCTCATGCAAATTGTTATGTGACCAATATAAAATTAAAAAATCCTAAATCGAACTCTCGTAAGTTGGGACCATCTATGTATATAAAAACACACACATATATATTTACCACTTTGCAGAAATTTTTGAAAGCAGGTGGTTGCCATGCTGAGTGATTTACAAATGGAAACACTTAAGGGAAGGGGATGATTGTGTAGGAAACAAATGGCATTCAAATAAAAGATACTGACCGCAAAGAGGTGCAAACTATTATCCACCATCAAGGCTGCTATGAGCAGAATAAATGAGCCTAGTTCCCCTCCTTTCCACCGTAGAGTTATTATTTTGCAGGCCTCAAGACACTTCACCCCTAAATACTTATTCAGATATCTCCTAATTTTCTCCCACTTAACCTCAATACCATTATCACAACTAAGAAAATTAATAAGCATTCCCTAATGCCATCTAGAACACAGATTATATTCAAATGTCCAAGAACTCTTTCTTTTGAAGGTCTCATTGCACATCATATCAAATATATTAAAATACATCCCTAGCACTGTTTTTCTGAAAATTTGTTTTATGATTTAGCTAAAAATAAACCATTTATTTTGTAGTCAGCTAATCTCTCAGCAAGCATGGTACATGGTCCTTTTGAAGGGAAATAATCTAACCTATTAAATGATTTAAAATATAATTAATGTGGGTTTTTGCCATGGCCGGTGTGACTCCCGTGCACCAAAAGATCACTGGTTCAATTCCTGGTCAGGGCACATACCCAGGCTGCAGTTCAGTCCCTAGATCACTGGTTCCGGAATCGATGTTTCTCTCACATAGATGTTTCTCTCATGTGCTCTCTCTCTAAATTCAATAAAAATGTATTGTTAAATATATATATAAAATTAATGTTTTATGAATATTAATGTTATCAATTAATGCCTGCATAATTTTTAGTTTATAGACATTTAATTAAATGTTTCTTAAATGTTGTTTTCATACTTTGGGGTCAATCCTTTATTTTTTTTCAGGCCTTCAGAATTTGCCTTGGTACTAGGCATGGTGCAGAGCTGCCTACCACCTTGCCAGGGCAGGAGATAGGAAAGGGTGACTCATCCTGTGGCCTCCAAAATAGAAATGGATTCCAAGCCACAAACACACAAACACGTCTGCCTCCTTGAGGCAGCCGCCATTGCCCAAGTTCCAAAACCTGGGCTGAAGCGAGGCGTCCTGAGGCTCAGAGGGGAGGAAAGGGTGAGAGAAAAAAGCTGCTTCTAGGAGACAATGGTTTCCTCCGGTGCAGCCCAGCCCCAATGGGTCCCCTCTGAGGGGAGGAGGCTCTGAGACAGTAGTTACAAAATGTAATCTGAGAAGCCGCACTGGTCAGAAACTCCAGGTTGGGACCCACAGTTTGGAAGAATTTGGTAGCTTTTTGTTTTGTTTCTGCTTTGGAGGATATCTGAAATCACGAGTATCTAATTTAAATTCAATTCATAAAACCTACTCTGGCTGTAGGAAATCTAGGGATGATGGCTCTCATAAGACAAAAATACAATAGAAAATGGAGAAGTCTGTATTAGGCACTTTCTCAATTGAAGGAGTCCTATTTATGCTTCCAAGAGGATTTCATTAGTATAAGTCAAGCTTAATTGTGTAAAGGCATAAAAAAAGACAAGTATTATTATTATTGACCCCATTTTGCAGATGGGGAAACTGAGGCTGGAAGACATTAACAAATAGATCCAACTGGTTTGTAGAGGTCTTGCTGAGATTCAGTTGGTAGAATTAGATGCCATGATGATTCAAGAGAAAAAGATGAGGATTTCAAGTATTTTAAGTGTGTGTGTGTTTTTAATAAAGAATTGCCTTTTTTTAAAAAGCTTAGCAAAGGAGTTAAAAGCAGAGTGACTTCATTTTTACTTTCATATAACAAAACTCCCAGAAGACGCATGTTCTCAGCAGTCTGAATGCAATACTGCTATGGTATCATGCTGGGCATGAATTGCTCGTTTCCAAGAAGCATGACTCAACCATCATATCAGGAATGTTTTTCCTCTTAAAAGCACTTGGAGCCAAATTGTTACAGAATCAAGAGGAATTACTTAAGGATATAAGGGATCATCAAATGGTGAACACTTTAGGGAAAAGGGTGGTTGTGGAGGAGACAAATTAATCAAAAGCTAGTTGCTGACTGTGAAGATGTGAAAACTATTATATGAAATTCAATCTCCTAGAAGCAGAATTAATGTAGTTCCTCCCCACACACACACACACAGTAATATTCTAGGGAGAAATGGAATGAAAGTGGGGGAATTAAATATGCTTCATTATTTTGAAAACACTTCATGATCTATTTCTAAATCCAGTGTATGCTGATACTTGCATTTAATGACTGTCGAAGTTGCAGGGGTGGGGAAAGACCACACAAAGATCCTCGGGTCCAAATAGAAGAACATTATCAACGGGGCTTATTAAACCTGAAAATGGAGTTTCCAATCCTGCCCACCAACTACACTAAGGTTTTTACTGGAATTCATTTATTACATTTCCCTGTCCCCAATTCATTCTTTTTTTTTTTTTAAATATATTTTATTGATTTTTTACAGAGAAGAAGGGAGAGGGATAGAGAGTTAGAAACATTGATGAGAGAGAAACATTGATCAGCCGCCTCCTGCACATCTCCCACCGGAGATGTGCCCGCAACCCAGGTACATGCCCTTGACCGGAATCGAACCTGGGACCTTTCAGTCCACAGGCCGACGCTCTATCCACTGAGCCAAACCGGTTTTGGCTGTCCCCAATTCATTCTTAAAAACTAACTGGATGTTGCATTGACATTTTTTTTAAATATATTTTTTATTGATTTTAAAGAGGAAGGGGGAGGGAGAAACATCAATGATGAGAGAGAATCATTGATCAGCTACCTCCGGCACACCCCACACTGGGGATTGAGCCGCAACCTGGGCATGTGCCCTGACCTAGAATCAAACCATAACTTTTCGGTTCATAGGCCAACACTCAACCATTGAGCCATGACGGGTGGGCTGCATTATGTTAACAAATAGATCCAAACTCTAGTGTAAGTCTTAGTTTGAAACATTTTGAAACAGAATGGGAAATTTAACTTTTAAAATGCTCAGATAGAAGCTCATTTACAAGTGACACACATTTCAGAAACGAAGCCCGGCAGATGGAAATATTTCCCAACAGTCACCAGGAAGGGATAAATTGTGTTTGTTTCTCTAACACTAACACTTGCCCTAGCTGGTTTGGCTCAGTGGATAGAACGTTGGCCTGTGGACTCAAGGGTCCCGGGTTCGATTCCGGTAAAAGATACATGTCCAGGTTGCAGGCTCAATCCCCAGTGGAGGGCATGCAGAAGGAAGCTGATCAGTAATTCTCTCTCATCATTGATGTTTCTCTCTCTCCTTCTTCCTTCCTCTCTGAAATCAATAAAAATATAAAAAAATAAAACTAACTCTTAAAAGTGGTATAGTCCTTAGTATGAAATACATCCCAGACACCTGTCCTTGGAGAGATGATGAACAATTTGAATCGTGTCATTTTGTGAAAGAAATGTCCAGCCCATCTTTCATTGGGTTAAGTCTTTCTCTGCCATAAGATACCAGGGAATCATTTAAATGGCACCAAAAGAAACACAACTTCTTTACAGTAAAGCTGGTTTATTGAACTTCATGAGGGAAATGTTACAGTGACATTATTCCACAACAAAAGCATTGAGTTTAAGGAAACATAGCAGTACACTGTCAATAAAGCATTGTCATCAATAGCTAACTACATTAGATTCTGGTTTAGCTTCCTCTGGTGTTCTCAAATGGGCATCTCCAACACATATCTGATGTTTTCAATTAATGGTCACAGTTCAAATAAATTCACACAGGAGTTACAAAATGTGTGATTTGTGCTTTAAAATTAATAGTTGTTTGATAGTCACCATTTTGAACGTGATTTCTCAATAGTCAATGAAGTATTTTATAAACATTTTAGAAAGTATCTAAAAGCTGTATCCATTCAATTAATATGTATGCTCTTTTAAAGAACAAAACATACATAGAAAAAGTTAAAATAAATCATTACAAATGAGATACAAATAGCTTTAAATTAATAAATATTAAAGTGAAAAAATAAGTCCTTTCACAGAACTATAGAGAATACTTCCTACTAAGTTTTTACAAAAAGAAATAAAGTTAATTTCCTTTTTTAAAAACCATTCATAACATAATGAAAAAACATAAATGTGCTTGAAAAGTCTGTAAACTTTCTTTCCCCACTCTAGAAAATGTTTTGAAAAGCAATAAACAGGTTCCTTTCTTTAAAAAACGATCACACCCATCACAATTATTACAGTTGTCACTGTTTCACTATAAAAAGTTACAAATAAACATTAATTTACATAAAGTCAAATCATTTTTAATTTTGGCATAAGAAAAATGAACTAATCTCTCTAAACACAAGTAAAACCCACTTGATTTCCTTCAGCTCTAATATTTAAAACTGAACAATTATTTTCTATAATTATTTTTAGTTAGTTCATTTAATATAATTATCTCATTTTATAACTAAATTATCCGGTTAGGACCACCATGATGATAAAACAAAAATCCTAAACTAGATTAGATACATATTTAATTGGTTTCCCACATTCTGAAAATATTGTAAGTACAATCATCTTTTGGCTTGATTTCCTCTAAAATGATCAAGGACAGCAATCCATCAGAATGAGTCAATGTGCACATTTCAGTCAAAACTCATGGCTTACATTCCATTCATGTAATAGTTTCATATGCAAGCTTACTATTTTCTATGTGCAAAGTCTTAAATTCAAAGTGAAAATATTTAGGGTAAAAAACTTTTGAAATGTTCTTTGTCCCACTGAGGGACAGACCAGATTTTTCAATATCTAACTTGATTTTTATACTGAGGAGGAACAGCATGTTGTGCCCATAAATTTAAAGATTTTAAAAATGGATGTACTGTAACACAATACTATTACAGGCATATATGTACACTCATAGCAATTAGAGGTGTATTCTCAGAGCTACAATCCAAATGGACGATGATTTGTTAATTCAGCCTTGAGTCATTAAGTTGTTTGGGGGTGGGGGCAGCAGGAGATACTATCCCAGAGACACATCTTGAAATTACCAAAAGCTAAGACTAAGTCTCCTGTGATAGCCAGGAACCATATTTACCTATATTCCCCCAAGTTACAGCGACTCGTATGCTTTCGATTCCTTTTTTTACTGTTTAAAGAGTTCATAATAAAATATAAAGCACCTTATGTCACTTCATTTGCACTAGAATTTGACTTGTTTTTGTGTAATTTTAATAGAATTTAGTAAGAAAACAATTCAAATTACTCAAAAATAACAATGATCTCTGCAGAACTCATTGGCATTGATTAGAAATATTAAGTATCTACAACTGTTGGGAAAGTCCTTTAAGAATTGAGACATTCTATGCCTTCTCCTCCCACTGGAACTAAAGTTTGGCTCTAAAATGTACCAATAATAATCAATTAATCCACTAATAATACAAAAAGAGAACTCCAGGGAGAGGCAAATACAAGTTCTGATCCTACTGAGAATACTTCCCAAAGGACACACCATGAAGTGTGCACTGAACCCTTCATATTGTTTTCCATCTCAGGAACACAGGCCTGAACAGCCAGACTCTGAAACCCCATCGTGCTCTCCTCTGAAGCCTCCCTCCCTGGGCTCTGATGGGAAGATGCTCTGGTCACTCTACCTTTGCTTCATTTTCAACCTCACCTGAAAACCAAAGTTTTTCTCGTGTTGTCAGTGACGATCCTGATTACGTAAAGACCAAATACAGAAGTGAGCATGACGATGATGAACAGTGACGTGCCAGGATGCTCCATTATATCTGAGAGTAAATCTTATGACTATCACTGTTACTTCGCAAGTATTTCTTTAGTCAAAATCCCAGTCTCATAAGGACTGTTATTAGCACCAGCACGTCATCGCGGGCTTTGGTTCAGGCTTCAGGGTAACTCCGTTATCAGGGGGTTGACTAAGCATTAATGGTTTGTGGCTCTTAAGCTTATGAGCCAAGGTCATGAATATGGCTTCCACGTGATCATTATCATTGGGGTTTTTAGCAGAGGTTTCAAACAAAGGCATACTGTGCGTGTCAGCAAATTTTTGTGCCAAGTCTGTAGGAACCTGAATGGCACTTCTTAAGTCACATTTATTTCCAACGAGAATCCGTGGTATATCATTGGCTAGCAAATGCTGTTTGCATTCTTCTATCCAAGATGGCAGGCTATGAAAACTAGCCATGTTGGTCATGTCATACACGAAGACGACAGCGTGCACGTTTCTGTAGTAGTGCTGGACCATGCTCTTTCTGAAGCGTTCCTGTCCCGCTGTGTCCCATAGCTGGATCTGAAAATGAAAAAAAGAGGAAATTGAAATTTCAATTTCAAAGAGGAAATTTCATTCCAATGATTCATATTGAAAATCTAAGTCACCTTTGCATGGTCTTTAGCACTTCTTCACTTATATTACTTAGTTCCCTTCCATAATGCCTTTTCTGTGTTATTAATGGGATCTACATTTCATGATGCTAGTCTACAAACCTCGTAATTAATGCAAGTAACAGAATATTTCAATTGAGCATTTAAATCTCAGTAAATCAGATCTGACTGGATGAAATTTTGCTTCAAAAATGATTTTTAAAATATTAAAACTATATCAGATTTTAACAAACACTGTCTAATTGCTATAAATTTGGTTACTATGTGCCCTTGTCTACCTTTCACAACACTAATTTAAAATAGTAGATTTGTCCAGGCCTGTGTTTCTCAGTGACTAGAGCATCTGCCCCGACAAAGGGTCACACGTTCAATTCCAGGTCAAGGGCATGTATCTAGACTGTGGCTTGCTCCCCGCCCTCAGTTGGTTGGGGCAAGGGCACGAGGCAACCAGTTGATGTATCTCTTTCACATCAATGTTCCTCTCTCTCTCTTTTTCTTCCTTCCCTTTCTTCTTCTCCCTCACTCCCCCCTTCCACTCTCTCTGAAAAGCAATGGAGAAAATATCCTCAGGTGAGGATTAATAAAAATAAATAAATAATAATAATAATATAATAGACTTAACATAGATATTAAGAGTCATGGGGCCGAAGCCGGTTTGGCTCAGTGGATAGAGCGTCGGCCTACGGACTGAAAGGTCCCAGGTTCAATTCCGGTCAAGGGCATGTACCGGAGTTGCAGACACATCCCCAGTGGGAGATGTGCAGGAGGCAGCTGATCAATGTTTCTGATTCTCTATCTCTCTCCCTTCCTCTCTGTAAAAAAATCAATAAAATGTATTTTTTTAAAAAAGAGTCATGGGGTCTAACCCCAAATTAACAAATATATACATTCTATGAAATCCAGGCCCCCTTGAAATTTTTTAAATCTAGAAAATTACTTATCTATTCCAAACATCTCTACCAACAAAACTATTACACTATCTCTTAGTGGAAATATGGGGGAATTGAGGAAAATTGTATCTGAAACTAAATATAAATCATATGTTCTTATCTCAAAACACTGAAATATCCTGCCTTTGTTCATTTCCTAAAAAAAAAAAAAGGGTGTTACTAGTAAATGATGAGAGTTTACTGCTCACAGTAGAAAATACTAGAATCATATTTGCTTAAATAACTTTTAACTGAAAGATGTGTACAATTTATAAATATTCAAAGTATGGACTAGAAGCCTAAACTGGTGACTTCTCATAGAGCAGCAATCGAGGAGATATTGTAAATGGTCCTTAGTAAATGCCTTGTTAACTTGGTAATTACTTTTATGGCTCTCCAATAAAGTATGAAGTTATTATTTCATACCTCTTGTTTCCCGGATATCTTGATGTAATTACAACGCACAGAGTTTTGAGCAGGATTGATGGGAAGAGGAGTATGGGTGAGTCAATTCCATCCCAAAATAGAACAAACAAAGGTTGTCTTGGGGATCAACATCCTCCTCCTCATGACTTACACTGACGGAGGACTTCCACAGTTCTGAGGCAGGTCTAAATTCTGTGTCATTTTTTTTTTTATGTTTCATGGATGTAAAAGAGATACATGGAAAACATAATAAGATAGAAATAAAGAGGGAAATTGCCTTAAAGACAACCATTGTTAATATTTGGGTATATTTCCTTTTCATGGGCTTTTAAAAAGAACTTATAGACTGTGCTTCAAACATTACAAATCATTCTTCATTGATGATATCACTTTTGAATACCTGAGCCACAGAAAATACTATTAAAAAGAAAAGATCAGCTCCAATTTTTTTGGACAACTTTTACATGAGTCATCCACATTATTTCCAAAATATCTTTCGAAATGTTAAAGATACAGTTTGAAGTGGGCTTTTTTAATTAAAAACAAACAAACACACACACCTGAGATATAATTCACATATAAGATTTACCCTTTTAAAATATACAATTCAGTGGTTTTTAGTGTATTCCCAAGGCTGTACCATTTTCATCATTATCTAATTCCAGAATATTTTATCACTCCAAAAAGAAACCTATACCCATTAGCAGTCACCCTCTTTTTTCCCCTGGGTGATACTGAGGATAAACAGGAGAGGCAGATTTGCCAGGAAAGATGGATTCCTTCAGACATTTGAGCAAAGGAGGGTTGTCCAAACAGCCATGTCTAGAAGACAATAGGAAATGCAGAATGACAGAGAAGGAGAGAGGTCTGGCCCAATCAAAGATCTGGAAGTTATCTTAGTAGTAGAAGTGACAGCTGAAGTGAAGAGACGACTCCTCAAGGAGAGAAGGCAGATAGAAAAGCAAGTCAAGGGACATCCTGGGTCTCCCCTGGATTCCCTCTATGAATCATACACACAGGGTGTCCTAAAAAGTGTGCACACACTTTGAATAATTATAAAGGCAATGTGTATTAAAATACATTTTCAAAATATAATAGAAATCAGCTGTTAAAAGTATGTATATATTTTGGGGGGACACCCTGTATATAGTACATAGGAACAGATGAACACATATAGACTTCATGACATTTCCTAAAACGTCACTGCTATAAAACATGTTCTCTGAAAATTTTCCATTCCACAATTACAATTACTTAACATGCCTGGCTATGGTGGCTCAGTGGTTGAGCATTGACCTATGAGCCAGGAGGTCATGGTTCGATTCCCAATCAGGGCTCATGCCCAGGATGAGGGCTTGATCCCCGGTAGGGGGTGTGCAGGAGGAAGCTGATCAATGATTCTCTCATCATTCTCAATGATCTCTCTCTCTCCTTCTCCCTTCCTCTCTGAGATTAACAAAAATAAGTTTTTAAAATTTTAGGATTTAGAACCAAGATGGCGGTATAGGTAAACACTGGAAATTGCTGCCTCACACAACCACTTCAAAAATACAACTAAAAGACAAAACAGACATCATCTAGAACCACAGGAAGGCTGGCTGAGTGGAAATTCTACAACTAGAAGGAAAGAGGAAAGCACACTGAGACTCAGAGGAGGTGCAGAAGTAAAGTGCAGAGGTACGGAGGCGCACGCTGAAAGGGCTGGCAACTGAGGACGCGGTTGTCTTTTTCAATCGGGAGGGCGTCTCAAGCTCCCGAGTGCTCTGAACTCCAATTCCAGGAGAGTGTCTGGGGACCCAGACTCATACGGGGAGAAACTGGACTGTCTGGCAGCAGGCAGAACTCGGAACTCGAGGGCAGCTTTCTCTCAGAGGTGCTAGCAGCGATTACCAGGACACTGAGACGCGGGGGCCTCCTAGGGTAGGGTGGAGGATCAACCATAGCTGTTTGCTCCGCCCTGTTGATTCCCTGAAACCCCACCCCACCTAAGCTGTGCACAGAGGCTTTTGCATATGAAAGGCCTGGCCCTTTGCAATCTGAAAATTACCTAACAAACTGCAGGTGGGTCAGAGAGAGCCAGAACTTCCAAAAGAAGGCCCAAGGCCCCACAGCAGTTTGCATTGCTTCACAGCTGGACCTCATTTGGGCATCTCCAAACCCCAAACAAGGAAGGGGCATCTGCAGATTTCTCCGTAGCTCC
>NW_006292604.1:1865794-1866666 GCF_000327345.1 Myotis davidii | reverse complement strand
AAAAAATCAAGTGAATAAATAATCTGATGAACAGAATAAACTGGTGAATATAATAGAATCAGGGGCATAGAAAGGGAGTGGACTATTCTCAGGGAGGGAAAGGGGTGTGGGAGGTGTGAGAAGAGACTGGACAAAATCATACACCTATGGATGAGGACAGTGGGGTGGGGTGGGAACCGGGTGGAGGGGAGCTATGGGGGGAAAAAAGAGGAACAACTGTAATAATCTGTACAATAAAGATTTAATTAAAAAGAATTTTAACATAATATCTTATTTTTATTAAAAAAACCCAACAAAATAAAACAAAATCTAGAATGTCATTTTATTAGTAAAGTAACAGAGCTTTCCAGCTTCCACTTTAAGATGAAATAACAGAGTGCAGAATCTCAGAGGGAAGGTGGGGAGGATGGGTGGTTGTGAGGTAACCAAAGACCTTGTATGCATATACACAGAAAATAGGGTGCTGGAGACCTGGGCTGGGGAGGGGGGGGGTGCTGGAGGGGGTCAATGGGGGAGAAAAAGGAAAATTTTAAAAAATATATGAAATAAGAAGAAATGTCATTTCAGATTAAATTGGTAATTTTCCAAAGAGAAAATATAAACATGGTATAAAAAGCAGCACTTAAGATGTATTAACAGGTTAACAAAAAAGAAGTAGAAACAGTACGTGAAATAAAGCTCTTCTATGTCACTTCAGTTTTTTCTAAACACTCTAATAATGAATAAAATAAACTAACAAAATAGAAACAGACTCATAGGTAGAGAACAGACTGACAGCTGTGAGAGGGGAGAGGGGTTTCGGGACTGGGTGAAAAAGCTGAAGGTGAAGGGATTAAGCAAAAAACTTAATAGACTTGGACAAAAATATAGTG
>NW_006292604.1:1857566-1862400 GCF_000327345.1 Myotis davidii | reverse complement strand
TATCAATGCCCAGAAGGAAAGTAGGGGAGGGAGGGGGTAAGGGAAAGATATCAACCAAAGGACTTGTATGCACGCATATAAGCCAAACCAATGACATGGACAACAGGGGGATGAGAGCATGAGTGTGTGTCGGGGGGGAGGTTGGGGGTTAATGGGGGAGCTGAGGACACATTTGTAATACCTTAGTAATAAAAAAAAAGAAAAAAAAGACTTACTTATCTAATTGAAATTGGAATATCAATTGCCTGTCACTACTGGGAACATTATACCTTTGGTTAAGAAACATAATTTAACTAACAGATTGTTCATCATTATGGCTTTCGTACAGTTGGAATTCAAAAGAGTTTAACTGAAAAAAAATTGTGACACTTTATTTTCTTAAGAGCTTGTGATTTATGAGGAGTATTTAGTAGGCATAGAGGGTCTATTTTACTGTAAATGGAGATTCTGTGAGGATATTTTCTTTAAGGGGTGACTGTGATATGTAGGTGGTTATGAGATGAACAATTATAACTTTCATAGAAGGCAAATCAAATGTTGTTCATGTCCTCTGCTCCTGGCAAAAGAGAAAGGGGGGAAAAAAGGAAAGAGAAAGAAGAGGAGGGTGAAGAAAAAAGAGAAAGAGAATAAAGTCAACCCATCTTACACAGCAAAGATACAAGAACACCAGACCTTCAACCCTGAGCTCCCCAGTCAAAAACCGCAGTGTGGCTTCCCCTCCAACCCTCCAGGCTCATATGAATTTGTCGACACAAGTGGAAAGCCAGGCAGAGCCCTCGCCAGATGGAATCATCTGTAGGAGCGGGGAACCTCAAATCATGCACTATTGCATCTACTTAATCCATGCCTAAAACTGCATAAACAACTATGAATTCTTACAAATTCTGACTATTGTTTTTGGCTGACTCTGTGGCTTCCTAAATAGGTATTAAAGCAATTCTCCAAAACCTAAAAAAAAAAAGATACAAATTATGAACAACAAATATGCATCTATCAACAAGTGAATAAATAATCTGATGAACAGAATGAACGGGTGATTATAATAGAATCAGGGACATAGAAAGGGAATGGACTGGCTATTCTGGGGGCGGGGGGCGCAGGAAGAAACTGGACAAAAATCATACACCTATGGATGAGGACAGTGGGGTGGGGTGGGAACCGGGTGGAGGGGAGCTATGGGGGGAAAAAAGAGGAACAACTGTAATAATCTGTACAATAAAGATTTAATTAAAAAGAATTTTAACATAATATCTTATTTTTATTAAAAAAAACCCAACAAAATAAAACAAAATCTAGAATGTCATTTTATTAGTAAAGTAACAGAGCTTTCCAGCTTCCACTTTAAGATGAAATAGACTCATAGGTAGAGAACAGACTGACAGCTGTGAGAGGGGAGAGGGGTTTCGGGACTGGGTGAAAAAGGTGAAGGTGAAGGGATTAAGCAAAAAACTTATAGACTTGGACAAAAATATAGTGATTACCAGAGGTAAAGAGTGTGGGGGTGAGGGGAGGTAGAAAAGGACATGGGGGATGATGGAAGGAGACTTGACTTAGAATGGTGAACACACAGTACAATATATAGATGACATTTATAGAACTATACACTTAAAACCTATATATTCGATTAACCAGTCACTCCAATAAATTCAATATAAACTAAAAATTAAGCTTTTTTAAAAAGTGTCCAATAAAGTCATATCTTTTTCTACTACAGAAATCTCAGAACATTTCTGTAGTTTTTTCAACCACAATAAAAATGTCTCTAAAATCTTACATTTGGAGGGTGGGGATGGGCTGGGAGAGGGTAATGGGGTAAAAGGGGACATATTACCCCATTGGCCTTGGGCTTTCAACCGTAGTTTTTTTAAATCTTACATTTGGAGGTAAAAGTCAGTAACTAAGACCTTAGAAAGAAGAAAATCTTAGTGTCCGTGTCCCTATTAACGTAACAGGTTAGGCTGAAGCTCAGGAGGAGTAATTCCCAAAAACAATGTGCTCTCCTTCCTCCTTTCAACCAGAAGGATCAACTCTGTGCTCCATATTCATTACACCAGTGGCCATGGTTTACTTATCACTGCTAGCACTTATCCCAGTATTCAACTTTATACACTGGACATGTTTTATATTTTTTCAATGTTAAGTATCTCTTAAATTTGTACCTGATTCATCTGTGATCTTACAGTATAAAAGGCAATCCAGAAACAGGTAAAGGGTCATCAAATCTCAACTCCTTCCCTGCCTCCCTTCTCTCTACTTATTTTTTTTTTAATTATTATTTTTGTTGTTGTTGTTAATCCTCACCCCAGCATATTTTTTCCTTGATTTTTAAAATATATTTTTGTATTGAATTCAGAGAGGAAGGGAGAGGGAGAGCGAAACATCAATGATGAGAGAGAATCATTGATCGACTGCCTCCTGCATGCCCCACACTGGGGATCAAGCCTACATTCCGGGCATGTGCCCTGACAGGAATCAAACCATGACCTACAGGTTAATAGGTCATGGTTAATAGCTCAACAACTGAGCTGTGCTGGTTGGGCTTTCCATTGATGTTTAGAAAGAGTGGAAGGGAGGGGGAGAGACAGAGAGAAACATGATGTGAGATACATCAACTGGTTGTCTCCTGCACTCATCCCAACCAGGGCTGGGGAATGAGCCTGCAACTGGGGACTGAGCCTACAACTGAGTTATAGGCTCAACTGAGTTATAGTGCCCGTGACCGGAATTGAACCTGGGACCCTTCAGTTGGAGGGCTGATGCTCTAATCACTGAGAAACTGGCTATGGCCCTTGTACTTATTTTTTAAAAACATCCTGCTCCCATTTGGGAGTAATTCCTCTCCTCTTCAGTGGTCTGCCTACACCCTGCTTTATCTCTGCTTCACTCTCTAGTTATGCAGCCTCAGAACTGGTGGTGACAGTTCTGTCACCCTACAAAGAACACAGCTCACTGCTACCCTTTCACAGGTTCAGATTTGGGCCAGGTCAGTTGGGCTCCAAAGCCCATGCACTTTCTCCCAGAACTCCTGCTTCTTCCAAACTAAACTCCCACTGACACCTCGGAAGCCCCGTTATCCTGGGCCTAACCTACTTCTGATGAAAAATATCCAGCCCCTCCTGATTCTGTACTTTCCTCTGCAATGCATCCCAATCTCTCTTAACTCCCTAATACAGTGCACCCAAAGGACCGTCACTGGCAGCTTCAATGGAACAAAGAAAAATTAAAGTGGAAATTAAACAGCAAAAGGACCTATAGAAGGTTGATTTGTTTTCAACCCTATTTCTCCTTTAACATCATTAGCATTTAAACAAACCCTTTGGGGGTGAGGAGTAGGACAACGGTTAGGGAACTAAAGAATAAACTGTTCGTGCTTCAAGGATGCAGGAAAAGGCATGCAGTACAAAGCCCGCGGGGAACTGAGGCAAAGATGAGCATTCTAACTGAAAGCAAAAAAGTAAAGGTAGTGTAAGGAAGGCAGGGCCGTTCCCAGGCCCATGTGTTTTGTTTTTTTTTAATATGTTTTATTGATTTTTTACAGAGAGGAAGAGAGAGAGATAGAGAGTTAGAAACATCGATGGGAGAGAAACATCGATCAGCCGCCTCCTGCACATCTCCCACTGGGGATGTGCCCGCAACCCAGGTACATGCCCTTGACCGGAATCGAACCCGGGACCCCTCAGTCCGCAGGCCGACGCTCTATCCACTGAGCCAAACCGGTTTCGGCCAGGCCCATGTGTTTTAAGCGGAGGTATCAGATGGCTGAGGGGTTAGGGGTGGCTTGCAATGAAGTAGTGTGTGTAAGGTTGCTACCATCAGGAGGCCTTGGCCCTGTCCCTGATCCTCGTTCTCCAACGCCCTATTCCAGCTCCTCAGAATCCCAGTCTTGGCCTTGGGCTTTCTGCCTTCACACTACTTCTGTGACCCTAGTCTCAGGAGCCACCAATAAGAACTAAAGAAGAATTGGGAGAGGGTGGCACCAAGAAATGAACTTCTGGCTCCCAAGCAGGAACAATCATGTAAAAAATTTTTCTGCAAGAAAACAGATTTTTTCCAAATAGCTCATGGTTTTACAGAAACTACTGTAGCAAAACTGGATGCAAAGCACTTCTCAAAGGCAACGGGGCTCTACTGCCACAATCTCAGGAAGCGCTCAGGTGACTGTTTAATAAATCATATTTATTCAATGACTTTTCCATATGCTAGAGAAGTTCCTTTGGTCTGACTTCACTGGTTCCCAGTACACGGGACAGTGACAATTAGTCAGTGGATGCCCCCTACACTCTTACTACTCAAAGTGTGGTCCACGGGCTGGCTGCATCTGCACCACCTGGGACCTCAGCAAGGCAGAATCTGCCTGTAAAAATAAAAATAAACCCCTGTGTCATTAGCATGGCATTAAAGTTGGGGAAACACTGCCTTCGTAGTTCGCTATATACAAATCCTTGCCATCCCCAACTCCAGTCTCCACGTCAGCAAGTGAAACGATGGAGCGCACACCCTGCACGGTGCCGGCCGTTCGCCCACCGTGGGGCCGGGGCACCTGTCATCCCCGAGTCCTTCCTCTGCGCCGGTCCTCCACCTGCTCACCTTGATGCGCTCCCCATCGATCTCCACCGCTCGTTCTCGGAAATCCACCCCGATGGTAGCCTCGGTGCGGTCGGGGAAGCGGCCGGCACAGAAGCGGTAGGTCAGGCACGTCTTGCCCACGTTGGAGTCGCCGATCACGATGATCTTGAAGATGCGGGAGCGCGCCGGCGGCAGAAACATCGAGGGCCCTGACAGCGCTCCGCTGGACGTGAAGCTCGCCTCCAGCGACGACTCTACCTCCGAGGCC
>NW_006292604.1:1856697-1857121 GCF_000327345.1 Myotis davidii | reverse complement strand
CGACCGGGACTGCAGCGGGTGGGATGGTCAGCTCTGCACTGTGGGCGGAAAGCTCATTGTTATTCCGCAGATGACGAATAAATTGGTGGAGAAATTGCTTCTGTAAGGATTGTCCGTTGGAACCCTTTACCAATGTGAAACAGTTCAGCACCATTTGTGGAAAAATCACTGCAGACGCTGGTCATGGTTGGTTATGAGTTTGGTAGTTGGAGAGACCGTCATGTACCTGCAGTATCTATTACTTTTCTTAACTGAATAACCCCAGAACCTCCAGATTTGATAGTTGAAGGAGATTCTACTAGAAAGAGCGGACTTTTTTAAAGTGGGTAAATCTTGCCCTGACCGTTTGGCTCAGTGGATAGGGCGTTGGCCTGCGGACTGAAGGGTCCCGGTTCGATTCCAGTCCAGGGCCTGTACCTTGGTT
>NW_006292604.1:1849183-1856641 GCF_000327345.1 Myotis davidii | reverse complement strand
AAGATGTTTCTCGTCGATGTTTCTGATTCTATCCCTCTCTCTTCCTCTCTGTAAAAAATCAATGAAAATATATTTTAAAAAAATAAAGTGGGTAAATCTTGTCTTGCTCATTTTTAAATTTCACAGTTAAAAGCCTAATAAACATTAGTGTTTGCAAATTTATAATTGTTCTCAGTCATGGTGCTATTGTCCCTCATGTTACTCAGTCCTCACTCTGTGGCCTGAAGCTTATAACATTGTAGTTGGGGTGAAAGCTAAGGAGAGAGAGACCCTGTTGTCTTGGTTCCTAATTATACCACTTTAGCAAGATGGCCGGGCAGTAATCAGTACGCCTGTCACATATGCATCGTGGCCGCTTCCCAGCTGGCTCTTCTCCGTCCGGAGTGGTGTGTCTTGCAGGGCACTGTCTTTCCCTTCAGGGATATGGAGATGGTAGTTTGTAACTCATAGAACTGGTAAATGCTCTTAGATACTTCACCATCTTAAAGATCCACTTCCCCAGTGTAAAAGGAAGTCCAAATGCCAGCATTAACAGGAGGTCATGGGGAGAAAAAAAGATAGATTTGAGACATACAGCAGGGTCAGCATAAAGTATGTTGAATAATTTAGAAAGGATAGACAAGTAATGTAAAAAACACATCGTTTAGAAAGTGCCATTTCAACAATTTTTTCTTCTAAGGAAGTGGTAAATAGCACAAGGCATTTAACTTCAGTAATAGCTCTCCAGGCAGAATAATGGGATCCAGGAACAAAGCATTTAGTTTGCCTTGAAAAGAAAAACCTGGGTTCAAGTTCCTGCTCTAATATCCACAGTTCTGACCATGAAAACGGGGAAAGGTTCACACGGGTACTTTGGCCTGGCTCTCTGCCACTAATTTGATGAAGGGCTTCCTAATTCAAAATCCAATAAACGCTAGCAAGTCGTTTATGACTCCAAGACACATATCTTCATCTGTAAAGAAGGGAAATAATACCTACATATGAGCACGATGAAAATTATAAGGCGTAGAGAATGTTTTAGATATTATCGGAACCTCTTTTCCTCCTGAAAACTTATTACACTTCCTGGTACTCTTCCTCCTGCTTTGTATCTTCTCATTCTCGATAAATCAGTAAAAGTGCCCTTGACCTTTTGGGAGAGTATGAAAAAATAAGTAGCTCTTGTTTCAATTGTAGTTTCTGAGTGAATTAGTATTTAGTATTTTTGTCCACCTACTTTTCAATGGAAAATTTAAAAAAAAAATTGTTTTACTTTTTTAAAAGCATCCCGTATAAACTCAAAATTAACAAAAACACCAAATCTTCTTAACCTTTGCTGCATTTACCTCAACCATGCTTTTTAAGAAATAAAAATTAGCCCTAGCCGGCTTGGCTCAGTGGATGGAGCGTCTGGATGGAGCGTCAGCCTGCAGACTGAAGGGTCCCAGGTTCGATTCCGGCCAAGGGCACCTGCCTGGGTTGTGGGCTCAATCCCCAGTAGGGGGCGTGCAGGAGGCAGCCGATGGATGATTCTACTCATTGATGTTTCTCTCTCTCCTCCCTTCCTCTCTGAAATCAATAAAGAAATGTATTTTTTTAAAAAGAAATAAAAATTATAGGCCAACTACATGCTTCTCCCTTCTCTGAACAGAACTACTGCCCTGAATTTTGTTTAAAACTCCCAAGTCTGTTTTTTAAACTTTTACTTTACGTGAATATATCCATAAACCATACTTAGTATTGTTTTAAATTTTTCAAAAATTTATATACAAGCTATACAATATGATGCCATCTAACTTTTTTTTTTTGGCTCACCACTGTTTTGGAGGGTAATCCTCAATTCACTTGTTGCCAGCTTATTCGTTTTAGCTGTACAGCACTCCATTAAATGAATATGGCACAATTTATTTTCATGTTACCTTTTATTTTCAAATTTCATTACTATAAACAATACTGTGATGAACATTCTGACACATCTCTCTGGCAAAAGTATAGGAATGTTTACAGGGTGAACTTGCTGGTTCATAAGATACGCACATTTAATTAAGATGGCCTTAGTTAATACAGATGGCCAAGACACATGAAAAAGTAAAAGAATATTGCCAAGTACCCTTATAATGACAATCAGTTTTACTCCCAGGGTGTGAAAGTTCCTATGTTTTCAATATCATTGCCAATATTTGATATTCATACTTGTAAAATGTTACCAAATAGGTGGTATCTTGAGTTTGACCCTAGAGATCTTTGAGGAACAGAAGAGACCCCAGAAATCAACCCAAGCCATTATGATCAATTAATATTTGACAAAGGAGGCAAAAGCATACAATGGAGTCAAGACAGTCTCTTCAATAAATTGTGTTGGGAAAATTGGACAGATACATGCAAGAAAATGAAACTAGACCACCAACTTACACCATACACAAGAATAAACTCAAAATGGTTAGAGACTTAAAAGAAACTTAAATGTAAGACATGAAACCATAAAAATCCTAGAAGAAACCATAGGCAGCAAAATCTCAGATATCTCTCATAGCAGTATGTTTACAGATATATCTCCTAGGGCAAGGAAAACAAAGAGAAAATAAACAAATGGGTTTATGCCAAAATAAAAAGCTTCTGCACAGCAAAAGAAACCACCATCAAACTGAAAAGGGAGCCCACAGTATGGGAGAACATATTTGGCAATAATACATCTGATAAAGGGTTAATATCCAAAATATATAAGGAACTCATACAACCTAACGAAAGACAAACAATCCAAGCCATTATGGAAAACAGTATGGAGATTCCTTAAATAATTAAATATGGACCTGCTATTGATCCCACTTTTAGGAATATATCCTAAGAAACCTGAAACACCAATCAGAAGAATGTATGCACTCCTATAGTCATAGAAGCACAATTTACAATAGCTAAGATCTGGAAACAGCCCAAGTGCTCATCAGTAGATGAGTGGACAAGAAAGCTGTAGCAAATTTGCTCCATGGAATACTATGCAGCAGTTAAAAAGAAGTATATCTTACCCTTGGAGACAGCACGGAGGGACCTGGAGAGTATTATGCTAAGCGAAATAAGCCAGTCAGAGAAAAACATGTCATGTGTTCTTATATGTGGAATCTAATGAATAAAATAAACTGTTGAACAAATTAGATCCAGAGACATAGAAGCATGGAACAGAAGCAAATCTCAGAGGGAAGGCAGAGGTGGGTAGAGGTCAACCAAAGAATTTGTATGCATATATAGTCACAGACAATAGGATGATGGAGGCTTGGGATGGGGATGGGCTATAAAGATCAATGGGAGAAAAAAAGGGGAAATATGTAATACTTTCAATAAAAAGATTTTTAAAAAAGCACTTTGGCCTGGCTGATGTGGCTTGGTGGTTGAGCATGGACCTATGAACCAGGCGGTCACGCTTCAATTACCAGTCAGGGCACGTGGGCTCAATCCCTTGGTGGGAGGTGGGTGGGGTGCAGGAGGCAGCCAATCAGTGATTCTCATCACTGATGTTTCTCTCTCTCTCTCTCTCTCCCCCTTCCACTCTAAAATCAATAAAGATATATTAAAAAAACAAACTTTGATTCCTTAATACTGTTACCATCTACTACTTTTTTGCTATTTCTTGGTCTCTTACTAGCCTCTCTTCCCCTACCTCAGTGGTTTTCAACCTTCTGGCCCTTTAAATATAGTTCCTCATGTTGTGACCCAACCATAAAATTATTTTCGTTGTACCTGCTTCTGTTGGTAATTGTGTCATCTTTTTTATCTTTTTTAAAATATATTTTTATTGACTTCACAGAGGAAGAGAGAGGAAGAGATAGAAACATCAATGATGAGAGAGAATCATTGATTGGCTGCCTCCTGCATGACCCCTACTGAGGATTGGGCCCTTGAGGGGAATTGACCCTTTGGTCCGCAGGCCAACGCTCTATCCACTGAGCCAAACCAGCTAGGGCTAATTGTGTCATCTTTGCTCATCCTCTTTGAGCAGTCTTGTCCAGACCACACACACCACTCACAACTCACTCTTCAATCACCTGTGTTCTAGGCTTCACACCCATATCTAGCTGTCAACTACACATCTTACTGGGACTTTTACATGGCCCATACACATCTAAAATTTATGTCTGAAAAGGACCTCACTTCCCCCCCTCAATTTCTTCTTCCCACTTTTTAAAAATTGATTCAGAGAGGGAGAGATAGAAACATCAATGATGAGAATCATTGATTGGCTGCCTCCTACACGCCCCTACTGGGGATCAAGCCTGCAACCCAGGCATATGCCCTTGACCAGAATCGAACCCACAACCCTTCAGTCCAGTCACAGGCCAATGCTCTATCCATTGAGCCAAGCCAGCTAGGGCATCTTCCCACTTCTTACGGTAGTTTAATGATACTGTCAAAAGCAGTTTTACCCAGTGTGGCTCAGCTGGTTGGGTGTCATTCCAAGCACCAAGAATTTGCTGGTTTGATTCTTGGTCAGGGCGCATGCCCTGGTTTTGGGTTGATCCCCAGTAGGAGACATGCAGGGGCAGCCACTTGAGATGTTTCTCTCAAATCAATAAGAATGTAAAAACAAACAAACAAACAAACAGCCGAAACCGGTTTGGCTCAGTGGATAGAGCGTCGGCCTGCGGACTGAAAGGTCCCAGGTTCGATTCTGGTCAAGGGCATGTACCTGGGTTGCGGGCACATCCCCAGTGGGAGATGTGCAGGAGGCAGCTGATCGGTGTTTCTCTCTCATTGATGTTTCTAACTCTCTATCTCTCTCCCTTCCTTTATGTAAAAAAATCAATAAAATATATTTAAAAAACAAAAACAAAACAAACAAAACAGCCTGGCCAGTGTTGCTCAGTGGTTGAGCATCGACGTATAAACCAGGAGGTCAAGGTTCAATTCTTAGTTGGGGCACATGCCTGGGATATGGCCTTGATCCCCAGTGTGGAGTGTGCAGGAGGCGGCCAAGTGATGGTTTTCTCTCATCACTATCACTGATGTTTTTCTCTCCCTCTCCCTTCCTCTCTGAAATCAATAAAAAAGATAGTCAAACAAAGACAACAGGGCTTTGTCAAAACTCTGGACATCATTAACTTTTCCTTCTCCATTCACTACCCACTTTCTTCCAACAGTCAGCTGATGTTGGTAACAGCTTCTTAGTATTTTGTGTATATCTTGATCTCTTCTCCATACTTAACTGTTGTTGTCCTTACTTCTGCAGGTTATATTGATCAGAAGTAAGCACCCTGGAGTTAGACACACCTGGCTTGAATGCAGAATTTTATCATTTACAAGTTGTGTGACCATAGGCAAATTATCATCCTTAAGTGTTCTGTTAAATGGGAGCGCTACTTATTTCATGTGGGTTTTTTTAAGGATTAAGTGAGCTAACAGATGCAAAATACTACGCCTGGCATATACTGGTAACTATTAATTAGCTCAACTTGAGACTCCTAATTAGTCTTGGCACCTCCAATCGTGCTCTGCGTCTCCCCCTTCGCATTAGTAGCACAATTCTCTCATTCTTCCCTAAGTCTCCAATAACTGTCCTTTGCTTACACAAAGCCAAATCTAGCCTTTTAGTAAGTAAATCATCTAAGCATCTCTCTTTACTCTGAGCCCCAGCCTCTTTCCCAGATTCTATTCACACTACTTCACATAAAATCCCTGAATATACGATCTCATTTCCTGTCTGTGCTTTCAGGCACATAGTATCTTTTGTCTGCCTAGGGAACTTGCCTTTATCTTTCCAAACTTCAGTGAACAAACAGAAATGTGTATGACTGCTAGGGAGTTACATATTGCTGTTGCATTCATTTCTTGATTTGTCTGTCTCCTTTACCAGCCTATGAAAAATGTGAGAGCAAAGACTACATACTGTATGTCATATATCCCCAATATGAAACATAGTTCTTGGAGGTAGTAGGCATTCAGTAACTACTGTGTGGATAAAAGGAGGGACACTGGAACTGGCTTTATTTCACATCCTCAATAATTTTAAACAGCAGTGACAAATCTGCCAAGTTCACTAACACTACTAAGTTTCCATGAATCTCAAAATGTTGACGGAGAATGGCAGAATCACAGGTGGTTTCCTCTTGAAAAGGCAAAATAGTGTACATACTAGCACATGTTAAGTAAAATACTAGGGGAGAATTCAAATGTTGAGTTGTTGGTATCTAGGAAAAGATTATAAACTATACATTTCCTGAATATGGTGGCCCAATATACTGCAGTAGGCAAGTAAAAATAATCAACTAGAATATTGACAAACAGTAAAAACATCCTTTTGTAAAAATATAGTGAATGCTTACTATTTATAGTGAATTTTTATAGTTAATGCTTGTGGTAATCACTTCATATGCCATGTGACTTAATTCTTCCAACAACTATATGAACAAGAAATTCTTAGCATCTTGCCTAAAGAACCTGAGCCAGGATTTAAACCTAGTTCTGTTTTGACTTAAAGCTTGTTTTTAACTACATCATACTATTGTTGTCCATTAAGCCACAGGGTTTATACCAGAAATTTGGCATTTAGTCACAAGGATGAGAGAAAAATAAGGAAAGCATAAGGCAGATCTTCTATGTGAAGAGACTAAAACACTTTAAACCTTCCAGTTTGCCAAGGTGAGGGAAAACTATCCATGTTCTGTCAATTCAAGAATGTGAACAGGAGAGAGAGCCAGAACTTCCAAAAGAAGGCCCAAGGCCCCACAGCAGCTTGCATTGCTTCACAGCTGGGCCTCATCTGGGCACCTCCAAACCCCAAACAAAGAGGAATCTGCAGATCTCTCCACAGCTCCTGCTGGGTAGCCTCAGGCAGAGCCTAAATTAGCACCTCCTTAGAGATCCAAGAGCCAGTGTACCCAGTGGTCAGAGTGGGACCATCCAGATTACAACTCCTCAGATCCATAAGGGACACACTCAGGGGGCAGACTCAGTGAGCACTAAAGACCTAGTAAAGCAAGTCTGGCCCCAGAAGGGTGTCTCCAGCACAGAAGTTCTCCCACTGTAGACACAGCTGATTCTCACAGCCAATTGGCCTGGAGGTCAATTCCTCCCAAGACTGTGCACAAAGCCCACAAAGGGGTACACCAAGAGTGTCTACCTCAGGTAATTGTGGAGGCTGAGCCACTGGGCCCTATAGGACACCTAGCACAGAAAGCCACTCTATCAACACAGGGAAGCATAAAAAATGCAGAGACAAAGACAAAGGACACAAATGACAGAAATGGAAGAAAGCAAACTACAGGATATAAAGTTCCAAACCAAACATAAGGTTTTTCAAGATTTTTCTAGAAACTGCTGATAAATTTAGTGAGACTCTCAAGAAATCTAGTGAGACCCTCGAGGAGATGAACAAGGACCAACTATAAATTAAGCATACACTGTCTGAAATAAAGAATAGTATACAGAATTCCAACAGCAGACTAGAGGATCGCAAGAATCAAGTCAAAGATTTGAAATACGAAGAAGCAA
>NW_006292604.1:1835207-1848811 GCF_000327345.1 Myotis davidii | reverse complement strand
GGGGAGAAAGGGGTGTGGGAGGTGCGGGAAGAGACTGGACAAAAATTGCACACCTTTGGATGAGGACAGTGTGGGGATGTAAGGGCAGAGGGTGGGGTGGGAACTGGGCGGAGGGTAGCTATGGGGGAAAAAAGAGGAACAACTGTAATAATCTGAACAATAAAGATTTAATAAAAAACAAAACAGAACTATATGCCTGCCCTAACCGGTTTGGCTCAGTGGATAGAGCTTCGGCCTGTGGACTGAAAGGTCCTAGGTTCGATTCCAGTCAAGGGCATGTACCTTGGTTGCCGGCACATCCCCAGTAGGAGGTGTGCAGGAGGCAGCTGATCGATGTTTCTCTCTCATCGATGTTTCTAACTCTCTATCCCTCTCCATTCCTCTCTGTAAAAAAAATCAATAAAATATAGTTTTTTAAAAAAAGAAAAGAATGTGAACAGTGTCAACACTACCAGGGTCACTTATCAACTTCTTAAACTAGGCAAGAGTAAACTAGACAGAATTGAGGGGTAGGCTATGAAAAACAATTCCTGTTTTACAAGAGAAAAATAATAGTTTGGGACATCTATCCAGAATACTATTTCAACAGCTCTAAAGCAGATTTAGTTTGAAATATGATTCCATAACATGTCAGCCTCCTTTCCAGGTTCTACACGTATAGACCAACAGTGAAATTGAGGGTCCCAGAATCACGGTAGCTTCCACATCTGATTTGTAACAGTAATTCACTCGTTTATAAAAAATGCTGTCCTTCAAGCAGAAGTACCTACCACCACCCTTATTTAAAATCCTGCTATCTGTGCTTTGCTTTGGTTCTCATCCACACAAAAAACTCAAGCATCTACCTATGGCAATTACATTTCAACAGTTGCCTCAACGGAGACAAGTTACCATGATATTCAACAGAACCTTGAAGAGGTGAATTTAGGTAAGAAAAAGCATGCACTTTAAAACTAACCAGCTGTTCTTAACAGAAAATTCAAATACAAGTTCTTTCCCTTAATATGAAATGGGGGAGTTACTTTTCACCCTTACATAGCATAGTTGTTTGCCTCTTTGAGGAAAAAAACCCAATACTATGTTTTAAAATTCTAAGCAAACACACTGATTCTCAACCTTGGATGCAACTTAGAATAACTGGAGTAGTGATTCTAAAGAAGCACCAATACTGAGGCCTGACTCCAGGTCATTTAAATCAAAATCTTTGTGGGTAGACCTGGGCATCGAGGTTTGTGTTTTTAGAATAGTTCCTCTGGGATTCCAATACACAACCAGGGTTGTCTGACTTAAGAAGACTCAACTGTCTATCTTAAATAGAGGCCAATGGTGGAACATAGCAACTAGTTATGATGAACACTGGCTGTAGATCGTATCTGGAACTAACCTGTAGATCCCTACCATCTCCTTTCTTGCCATGATTAAAAGTAGAGATACTAGACTGCAGAAAACAGCTCTCCAAGTAGCTGGTGTGTAACACTCACCTCACATTGTTTGAAAGATGAGAAACAATTACTGAGTGACAACCTTTGTAGTAACTTAATTCCACTGAACATGTTACTTGTGTGGTTGGTTGCTAAAGACATGAAGGATGAATAGATTTACTGCCAACTAAGTGCCACAATGAACAGGCAACTGAGAAGTTAGAGGATGGTCTTCTAGTCATTTGCTTCCTACAAGGCCAGTCACAACCATTCATGATAAACTATAGGGGGCTGGGGGGAGCGACACAAAAATTAGATGTGAGAAATCCATTCGACCTAAATATAATGAATCTGTTATTTTGAAGAAATCCCTAAAGCCCAAAAGAGAGGGACAAGGGGAAGATAAATGGGAATACTTCAACACATAAGGGATAAAAAATTTGTGAGCCTTTACAGGTGACCTGAAAGTTAATAGTACTTTATTGCTATTTTCTACAATTTGTAGAGCAATATTAATATTTACAGCAAATTTAACAAGAATTTGAATATCCACTATGTATTTTCCTAGTCACTATACCTTTATACTAAAATGTACCGTGTAAATCCTGAAATTCCATACATTACATTAGAAATGGATTTACATGAGTCTGAACCAAAGCATTAATCATTTAACTTCATATTATAATTAGACATTTGTCAGAAAAATGCTGTGAAACTGAATGCTTGAAATAACTAGGCTCTTGAAGTAAAATTTTTAAGTTATAAAAAAATACAAGTGAAGCAGTTGGCTTATTTTTCTGTCCTTTTCAATGAACATCGGAGCAAATAATGTAAACAGTATAACAATGCTAGCTCAATGTGTTTCTGAATGCTTCTATTGTTGTTAATGCATAGTAATTTTTTTTACTATTAATAAAGGGAAGAATTAGTATTTAGTATTCCACAGTTCAGAACTTAAAGGATCTCGGAGACAGATCTGTTATAAATGGCCCCCTTTTCATTTTGAAAGTAATCAACCAGCAACGACTCCTTGAAGGCAAAAAGGTAGTTCAGCCCTGACCGGTTTGGCTCAGTGGATAGAGCGTTGGCCTGCGGACTGAAGAGTCCCAGGTTCGATTCTGGTCAAGGGCATGTACCTTGTTGTGGGCACATCCTCAGTAGGGGGTGTGCAGGAGGCAGCTGATCTATGTTTCTCTCTCTCATTGATGTTTCTAACTCTCTATCCTTTTTCCCTTCCTCTCTGTAAAAAATCAATAAAATATGTATTTTTTTTAAAAAGGTAGTTCACAAGATGGGAGATGGTAGCTAATTTATTCATCATTAATGAAGAAACACCAGAATTTTGGATAGAAAACCCTATCCTACTTGCAATGAGACATTAAGCACTAGAAAATGGACCCAGTAAACTTACAGAACAAAGTAAACTAGTGGCAAGTTTATGAAAGCCCAATGATAGGAAACCATAATTGACTGTAAAAATAGCCATGGAATGACATGGAGGGGCTTTTGTTTGTTACACAAAGTACAGGTGATCAGGCAAGTGTAATGATTGACTCAACACAAACCATGGGATCCAGAACATATTCCAAAAATCTCTTCACTCCTATGTTGTTTCTAAAGGAGACAATAATTTGTATTTATTGAGGCCAAGCTGAAGATTCAGCAACAGCAGAAATCTTTGTATAACAGATTAAAAAATTTCCATCATTATTCATCACCATCAATTTTTCAATTAGGAAGTTATACCATTTGTATGAAATAATCGGCCCTTAATGTAGACACAAAGAAAAGCCTGGTATAAAAATGTTAAGACGTGCACTGGTTTTGTTAGAGAGCCATGTATCAACTTTACTTTTGCTGCAAGCAGCCTTGAGACAAAGCCTATATTGTTTTTGGCAAATAGAGCTCTATAAAGAGCACTAAAGATTAAGATGCCAAGCTTGCCTTTAATCAACAACTTAGTAAAGTTTTCATTTAAATAGTACCAATTCTTTTTTCTTGCTACAATTCCAAGATGGCATCACTTCAAAGGCAACTGGATAAACTGAGAGGCTGGAAGCCTTTAGACCCTCTTTCCTACAACATACTGCTCCCTTTCCTCTGCCCATTACTGTATCATAAGAGGGGTATGTCCCTCTAAGGAGGTAGCAGTGTTAAGTAGGCTGTATAATCTAGAGCATGTCTAATTTTTCTGTTTTATCAAAGAGCATTTCCCTCACAACTTCCTCCACACTACCAATACTTTATTTCAACATCCCTCTTGAAGGTCACATACTGAAAGGTCCAAATAACCTTTTCCAAAATGTTTTATTGCTACAAGTTGTGAGATTTCCAATCATCAAAAGCTTAAGTTTTCAGCTTCTAATGGCGCAACATAGCCATTTCCTAGGACTTTGTATTGGCAGTGGATTCAGTGAAGTTTAGATCTAGAATGGTATCAAGAAACCCTGTCTGTATCTTAAAGAAATGGAGCATGAGCCAGAACAAGACTATCTCCCATCTGAAAGGTCAGTCTTTCTTGGAATTCTCTTGAGTAATTTCAAAATTTAAGGCTGGTAATTACTAAGACAAGTATATAGGTATCTTGTAGGAAAATCCAATACTTCACTTACTTTTTTCTAAACAGATGCTACACGTGGCAACTAGAATATTCCTAGAAATTGTGCAGAAGAGACTTCCCTGAATTTATCACAACCTACCTGAATCTAAACCACACTTCCCTGGTCTCTTCTGATCAACACAGCTTTCATTTCACAGCTCTAACAGCAACACACCATGGAAAACAAACAGTTCTGTGAAAAACAAGGGCCCATAAAACTCATGGGAAAGCTATTCACTAATTCTGGGGCTACTTTTAGTCATGCTATTAAAGATCACACTTTATTCTTGTGCATAATAGATACAGAAAAATGTTGAAAATGTATGATGCAACTATCTAAAGTTGAGTAAACTAACCTACTCAGACTTTAACTTTTAAATGAGAAATGACAAGAGTAGTAAATATGAAGAAAAACAGAAAGAACTTTACTTTCCTATGTTAATACAGGTCAAGGGACCCTTTCTTCTCAAAAGGGTTGATAACACCAGTTCTTAGCAATAAACATAAGGCACTTGTTTAGATTATAACATCACCGCGTTCTCTTTTCCACTTGTTTTCTAACCCTGTTTTCCCCCCTCCCCCCACAGTATCATTTGGAATTAATAGAGTAAATGAGGCAAATGAGATGACCCCATTGATACTATTCAGGGCATAATAGTACAGTACAATGTTTTAGGGGTGATGTCTGGACATAAAATGGACCCTGTCAAGGTCCCCTAACACCAGACAATGTATCCACTATCAAGTAAACCTGAAAGAAAATAAAATATTTATTCAATAGTTCCAGTAAAACTGGGTTGGAATTACAATATATGTATTAGGAATTTAACTCCTCACCGGTGGCATCTGCATCGAGAGTTGAGTACTTATGAATATTCATTCTAAGACAATCTACATCATTTCAACATTGTCGAAACAAATATAATTCCATTTCAATATACAGTAGAATTTAAACATAATTCACACATACACCCCCTATCATATGGCTGATGCCTCCTCCAATCACCTCATTAGTGGCAGAGGTAGCACTAGTGTTCTTTCCCAAGAGTAAGAACTTCAGCTGCCACTCACAGTTGAAAAAAATGTTGGCGTTTTTGCCATCTGCTAAGATGTTCCTGAGACAAGGCCAGTTAATAAAACATAACAAAGCACTCAAGTTCAGTTTGTACTTTTCTTTACATCACTGAATTATTAGACTGGGATGTGGAATGCAGGAATGTACTATGAAAGGTTGAGTTTAGCACAGCTGTCCAATCAGTGGAAAGATCGGGTCTCCTAAAAATTCCCTTTAGAATATACTTCCCATAACGGTACCGAAAAAAGGCCAATTACACATACACCTGATTCACTTAATCTTATTTGTTCAGATCTTGCAAATACAGTGAGAACCCTGAGCCAGAGGCTGGTTCTCAGTGTATAGATTTAACATATTAAGGCTCACTTCCTTAATCAAAATAATAGTTGTTTTCCTTTCAAATTATTAATTACAAATTACATTCATAGTACCTGCAGCCATCCCAGCCCTGAGTGAAGTCTGCTGGAGTGGCCCTGCACCTGCACTGCGGAACTCCCTGACACCAGCACTAGACCATTCTGCAGAGCCCCCAACTGCACTAGCCTTCCAGCATACTACAGCGCCTCTGGCTTGCAACCTCCGTTTCCACCTGTATATTTTCACAGAAGCCCAACACAGATTAGTTGAAATATTCACACAACTGTTTTTCAAAACAATTTATTGCATCATATTTGGTACCTCATTTTGACAACAAAAAGGAAATTACATCTGTAACTGCAGGAAAAAGAAGCTGGTCTGTTATTGAAAAAAAAAATCTTGGGCCCTTTAAAAATTACAAAGTCTTGGGCTTGCCTGAAACAACTGAGCAAGAAATATATTCTTAGAAATGTAGGGCTTCAAGTATTACAAACCTGTGACACTGTGGAAAAATTCCAGAGGTATCTAAACTGCAGCACTTTTTTTCTGCATATCGTGAACAAGGCCTGCTGAGGTTTTTTAACTATTAGTCTCTTGATCAGTCATAGAATGGTAGTCAGGAGTTCTGCTCTTTTACTTCAAGCCATGGTAGATTTCCTTTTTTCACTCTGGGTGAAAAAATTCATGCTTGCTAATTAGTTGGTGCCATTATCACAGTGCATTTGGTTCTTGCATTACAGTTTTAACAAGTTTGGCCAAAACAATGCTGAAAGGTTTGCATTGTTATTTTAGTTCTTCAAGTTTTAGTTAAAATTGATTGTTCCAACTGGTATCTTCAGTTAAAAAAACTGTGGTACAAGAACGCCAAACTGATCATGTACAGTGAATTTTGGAAACACACGCGTTTTGAACACCCTCTAGGTTTCTTAGAATTCTGCTTGGTATCTCTATGTCCCAGCTTCTACAACATCAAGCATCTGTTGTAGGTTTCTCTGTAAATAGTGATTCACATTTGCATACTTCCTATGGCCAGAATCAACCCCATAACAAAACCAGTCAGATGCTAAAGCCCCAACAACTCTTTGTGCTCAGTGAAAGAATCCAGTGCTAAAACAGCATTTATGCTGTCTGAGATATAGTAAAATCTCACAAGACAAATTTAAAGTAATATTTCTGCCACACACCTGCTTTGTTAGCTGTAACAGCCTCCAGATTTTATATAAATTAGTTTAAAAACATGGGTAGGTAGGTAGGAAGAAGATAGGTCTCTTTTTTTTAACCCCTCAATTTTAGCAGCTTTTAATTTTTTAAGAAACTGAACCTATATCCTGTAATATGTTAGGTATTTTATATATACTTTCTCAGCAGGATAAAAAACTTAAAACACTATTTGAAGGCAAGAACATTTACTCTTCTCATTCTGTTTAAGTCAGAGCAATGCAGCAGGTGCGTGACAAAAATATTATATACTAGATATGGTCCAAAGTCATTCCATTTGCTTGTTTAATGATGTTCAAATTTCATTGGCCAGTTCTTCAGTTTCTGCAGAACTATCTCCATTAACTGTGATCTTCATATCCTCTTCATATCCAGGAGGCATAAAAGCCAAAGCATAAGGGAAAAGCTTATGACAATTTGCTCTATAAACTTCAGCAGCTTCTTTACAGTCTCCTAGGCTACCGTCACACAAGGCTTCTAATACCTCCATACAGGTCTAAAGAAAGAAAAGAGGTCATGTTATAACTTATCCAAAGAAAAGTTTTTACTGTGAATCTGACATTTTGTTATCAACAGACTTCTAAGTAAGAGGCCAATGTACATATTTAAGATAAATAGGAGCATTTCCTCCCACATATATATTCCTTTAGAATTAGTTTCTTCAGAATTGCAGGGTTTATATAAAGGATGAATGTTTAAGCAAGGCCAGGACTAAGGTTGGGCAAGCAAGGTATATAGAGTGCTACATTTAAAGAGATGGTCACTTTCAGCAAGTGCTGAATCCTAAGCAACGACCTTGACTCGGCTTCGTTTGGCCCTGTATATGTCAAAATTCACATGCCAAGATCAATTAATGCACTTAAGCCTCTTAATTTTTTTGGAGGCTAAGAACCAGTTGGCAAAATCGAACACTGCTTTTCAACCTTGTATTCAAACTAAAGAGAACCTTAAGATGTGTCCAATAACTAAGCAGGAAAGAGCATCTCATAAACACAGAGCATATATGCAAAAACAAAATGTGTTCATGAAAACTGATTCTTCCAACCAAACCCCAAAGTGCATCTGCTGCTTCTATTTCTGAATGATTTGTGTTGACTTGCAGTTCTCATGTTTTCTTTCATCTTCCCACTTGGAAAACACTATGTAGTTTCCAGATATATATCCTATAAACCTTGCCAGTCTAGAAATGCTCTGATCTAAATGCTGCATTAATTAGCAACCAAGAAGTGTAATTTTCCTCTTAAAGACATTCCTTCATTTGCTATTAAAGGAAAATATTTAACTCTTTCAGCAAGTGCTTTCTTAAAAATCTGGCTGCTCATTATACAAAGTAGCTGTCCTTTACTTTTAGTTTAAACTACAATCTGTATTTTTCAGCATACCCGTATTCTTTCACTCTCCTTAATCTCATGTTATATTACAAGCTATAAAATGAGTATATAAATTCAACCCGTGGTAAATACATTTTAAACATGTCAGAATCTTTATTGAGACCACTGCTTGTTAAGAAATATGAGATATGAATTGAAATCCAAAATTAACACTGAAATGTATATATGCTTTTACTAAAACATTCTAAAAAAAAAAAACTGTAACAGATAAATGCCAAGTACTCAACTATGCATGTGTGCACAAACACACAATATAAATAAATTTAAGATTAGGTAACTTTCTGACATGGATTCGTAATAGTTTGAATGCATAAATAACAAAAATATTATTTGTGACAACTGTTCTCTTGATAAAAAGAGGAACAAAAAGTAGTCAGGTACCCATACAGACAGGTTATAAAAAACTCTTTACCTGGAGGTTTCTGTTAGTGAGGGATTCATCAAGTGTTGTTGCCAACTCTATAGCTCGCTTCTGACTAGAAGGATCTAAATAATATACCATTTTGGCAGCTAAATGAGAAGAAAAACAAAAATTTGTTTTATTTCAAGATAAAAATCAGCATCTTATCCTCCATGCATTCAAATATAGGCATATGTGCACAAAGTGTGACACTTTATGAGAAAAATAAGAATAGCCATTTGAAACAGTGTGATTTATTTTTTAATTCTGAGAGGATAGACCAGAAATAGCCTAACTAGAAGGTGAAGGCCTAGGAGGGGCAGGGGCAGGATGGAGGGAGGCATAGGGAGGGGGAAATAAGGGACGAGAGGGATAGAGAGTTAGAAACATTGATCAGCTGTCTCCTGCACACCTCCTACTGGGGATGTGCCCACAACCGAGGTACATGCCCTTCACCGGAATCGAACCTGGGACCTTTCAGTCCGCAGGCTGACGCTCTATCCACTGAGCCAAACCGGTTTCGGCAACAATAAAAATTTTTAAAAAAGAATGTTTAAGGTAAGAGAGACTATGAAGAAATGCAAATATCCTATATAATAAAAGGATAATATGCAAATTGACCCTAACAACAGAATGCCTGGGAATGACTGGTCAGTATGAAACACACTGACCACCAGGGGGCAGACGCCCAATGCAGGAACTGCCCCCTGGTGGTCAGTGTGCTCCCACAGGGGGAGCTCTGCTCAGCCACAAGCCAGGCTGACGGCTACCAGCACAGTGGTGGTGGCGGGAGCCTCTCCCACCTCCTCAGCAACGCTAAGGATGTCCAGCTGCAGCTTAGGCCTGCTCCCCGCTGGCAAGTGGACATCCCCCGAGGGCTCCCAGGCTGCCAGAGGGATGTCTGACTGCCAGCAGGTGGACATCCCCCGAGGGGTCCAGACTGTGAGAGGCACAGGCCGGGCTGAGAGACCTACCCCACAGCGCACAAATTTTTGTGCACCAGGCTTCGTGGGGCAAAGCCCTGGATAGTTTTCTTTCAAAAATGAGCATAATTTGGGGGTTTTAGGGAATACCTAACCTTGACAATATGAGCCAAAAATCTGAATTGAGAATTCCACAAAGGCACACAAAACTGCTGGGTTTCTTAGCCAGATTTTTATTTTTGTTAATGCTCACCCAAGGATATTTTTCCATTAATTTTTAGGGAGAGTGGAAAAAAGAAACATCAGTGTGAGAGAAACTCATCAACTGGAGGCCTCCTGCACAAGCCCTGACCAGGGCCTGGGCCAGGGAGGAGCCTGTGACCAAGGTACCTGCCCTTGACCGGAATGGAACTCGGAACCCTTTGGTCCATGGGCTGATGCTCTATCCACTGAACCAGGTTTTTTTAAAGCACCCTACTAAACCGCCAGCCACATGATACCATCTTGTCCAGAATTTAGCTTGCTAGCACAGATTCTTGCCAGATGACCCTTGCCCGTGGGATGGTTTCAGGTGTTTAGCACTGTCAAGCTTGCTATCTTACATACACATGAGAAATGGAGGATGATAGTCACATTCAAATGAATTTTAAGAATACCCTGATGGGAGAAAGAAGAAGAAAGTCTCTCCTTCATTGTATGTAATTTATAGCTAAATTCAGTTATACTTGCTTTTCTATAATGCCTATGCTGAGCCAGGAGAAACTACTAACCTTGATTCATAGTCATAATTTTGCCTAGGAAATTTAAAATTGTATGGGAAGCGTATACAAGCTGCCTGTTTTCATGGATTAAAATGTGACATATACACATTGACTCTTCCACGTGAAAAATGTGTAACGTCATTGAGCCATTAAAATAAAAAATGAAGGTGTCTTAGGCGGCCATGATAAGGATAAAATAAAGTGATTACCTGATAATCTGTGTGGCAATGAATCAGAATTCCTTTTCAGAAAAGTTTCATTAAAATTCTTTGGATTCGTTGCTCCAAAAAGACGATTCATTTCTTGTTTTAATACTGTTCTAACTGCATCAGGTAAATCTTTACTGTCACACACTGCTGAACAAATTAAAAACAAATTCTATTAGCGAGTCGAAAGTCTGATAAAGTTTGTAGGAGTTAAAACAAATCGAAAGGCAATTCAACATTTAAAGAGCTTACCTATATAAATTTAAAGAATTTCAAATTTATGTGTCATCACTCAAAAACATTTCATTGACAGATGATTCATTCCCAGAAAAGAATAGAAGGCAAAACAGATGATAAAAGATGTAGTTCCACAGCCTTAAAAACTCCTACATGCTGCCCCCATTAACTTTACAGGGAATCTGCAAAGCAGAGGCTTGACGGCACCTACTGGTAAATAATGTCACAGCAAATAACGGTGGTGAAACCAACAGAATTTTCCTCACCATCTCCATCTTATTCTACAACCGAATAAGGCGTAACAAACTTATCGGTGTTGTAAGAAAACATGGTTGACTTCATTAACCTTTATTTTCAGGGGCTATGTGAACCAAGCTATTACTATAGAATAAATTTCAAAGGACCACCAAAGTATTTTCCTGTAATGAATACATGCAGCCACCACATTACCAGGTCCTGGGATTTGGAGAAAGAAAAGCTGACCCCCACACCTCTCTGGACTGCATCTTAGTTATGCTTTGTTTCCTTGCAGGCATACCTCAGCAATATCTCAAGTCTGGTTCCAGACCATTGCAATAAAGTGAATATCACAATAAAGCAAATCACACAAATTTTTTGGTTTCCTAGTACATTAAAAGTTATGTTTATATTATACTATAGTTATTAAGTGTGCAAAAGCATTATGTCTAAAAAAAAGTACTTAATTTAAAAAATATTATATTGCTAAAAATGCTAACCATCATCTGAGCCTGTTGCAAAAATGGTACTGATAGAGTTGCTCAACTTTTAATAAAACGCAGTATATACTGCCTAGCCGGGTGTGGCTCAGTGGTTGAGAGTTGACCTATGAACTAGGAGGTCATGGTTTGATTCCTGGTCAGTGCATATGCCTGGGTTGCGGACTCGATCCCTAGTGTGGAGTGTGCAGGAGGCAGCCAATCAATGATTTCTCTCATCATTGATGTTTCTCTCTCCCTCCCTCCCTACCCCATCCCCTCTAAAAAACAAACACAAAAACCCAACCGAGTATTTGCAAAGGCTAATAAAGCAAAGCACAATAAAATGAGGTACATCTATACTATTTTCGTATAGAAAGACAATCTGGATCTTAGAGCCAGACAGACCTGGGCATGGACCTCAGTTTGGACAAATCATAACCTCTCTGAACCTATTTCTGTTTGTTTTGTTAATCCTCACCAGAGAATATTTTTTCCATTGATTTTTAAAAAAGTGGAAGGGAGGGGGTAAAGAGGAATAGAGAGAACAAGACATCCATTGTTTGCCTCCTGCATGCACCCTGAACAGGGCTGGGTGTCACACCTGCAACACAGGTAGGATCGAGCTTGTGACCCTCCAGTCCTCGAACCAACATTCTAAATGCTGAGCCACGCTGGCCAGGGCTCTGAACCTGTTAGTCTATAAAATTGAAGTGATATCCAACCTAGAATGATCACAGGAAGGAAAGACTAAATTTAAAAGAGCTAATTATATACTATTCAATAAATTGTAGTTACTATTTTTGTCATAGATAAAAAATATAAATATTTTTCTTTGGTTAAGAACTATGGTGGTGGCTTTCAAACTTTGCCTATAACCAAGTATTTGTACTCTAATGAATATGCATCCTATATACACAGATTATGTGAAGCTAAAGTTTCACAGAATAGTAATCACTTACTTTGTGCAACACAGGCTGATATTTTCTACTTTATTTTTTATTGTAGATTTTTAAATGCTGGTAATGAACCCTACATTGCTTTCATTGTCTCAAAAATGGGCCACTACCCTAAGTTTAAAATACACTGAACTACTGGGCAGTAAATATTTAAGTAAAATATTCTACACATAATTAGTAACTGAATAATTTATTGATATGCCCTTTGTTGGTTAAACAGCATTTCTTCTATAAGAACTGAGTGGTTCAAATATAGGAGCTACTTGTTAAAGAATTTAGCTTTACTGCCATTCTGGCTGTATATTCAACATGATTTAAAGGGTTATAACAAAGTTGCCCCAATTTTGTGTCTCTGTTTAAGTACACACCTGTTCTTATCAATGCTATTAAGCAGTCTACCCAACTTCTTGAAGGCTTTTTGAAGATAGTGAATCTTTATCAATACATGATAAATTATCACTGCTTTCCATATTAAAATTTAGTCAAAATAAGGATCTCTTTGTAAATCTCAATGTCAGCTGAACACTTGGAGAAATGGGAATAGCTAACATACATTTTAATTTTCTGAAATAACTGTTGCAAGAAAATGGTCAAAATCCACACACTCATTAAAAGCAAAAACATTTAGAAATGCCACTTTTAATTCATATTTAAAGGAATGTCTCAAATTCCATGGCACTTATGTATAATTTTACTGCCTTTCAGGAAAGAATAGATTATGTAAAAACAAAAGTGTGACCCTGATGAGTGTTGCTCAGTGGTTGGAGCATTGGCCCATCCACCGAAGGGTCTTCGGTTTGATTCCTGGCCATAGGCCCAGTATCAGGGTTATAGGCTCCATCTCCCACTCTGGTTGGGGCAGTGCAGGAGGCAACTAGTCAATGTGTCTCTCACATCGATGTTTCTCTCACCCACTCCAATCTCTCCAAAAATCAATGGGAAAAATTATCCTTGGGTAGGATTAACAAAAAAACAAACAAAGCATGTATGTTACTTTTGAAAATAGTTTAAGTGCATTCCATCCTAACCAAGAATGGATCGATTATCTCTAGCCTTAACTTTCTGATTCATGATTTCAAAGTTTTTTAATACAAAAAAAAGACCAAAAAGAAACTTCTTTATTTTCTCTAAAAACAGCAATTCCTTCTTCTATTTTGTATAATGTGGTATATTATTTAATACTTTCTGAATTTAAAAAGATTGAGGAAAAACATTTCTATGATTCCATTTCTATAACAGGAATCATTTCTTTGACAAGCATAAATATATATTTTATTTATATATATACTAGAGGCTCGGTGCACAAAAATTTGTGCACTGGGGGGGGGTCCCCTCAGCCTG
>NW_006292604.1:1827687-1834361 GCF_000327345.1 Myotis davidii | reverse complement strand
TTCAGGGTGGGGGTCCCCACTGGGGTGCTTGGCCAGCCTGGGTGAGGGGCTGAGGGCTGTTTTCAGGCTGGCGGGTGACGGAAGCTCCCAACCCCTCCTTTTTTTCTTTTTCTTTTTTAATTCTGGGGCAGCTTTAGCTCTAAGGCTCCAGCTCTTAGGCCTCCGCTGCTGAAAGTAGGTATCTGGTTTGTTTCGGTTCTATAATCAAAACAATCTATAACTCCAGCTCTGAGATCCCAGTTCGCGGAAAGCTGGTTTCTGGGGTTTTTTTTTTAGCTTCTATATTTGTTAAAATGTTTCAAACTGCAGGCTCAGAGGCCTGCAAGGCAGGCGGGGAGCACGGTTTCCTCCGTCACTGAAGCAAGCAAGCCTCATGTTAGTTTCAAGCTGCCTGGCTGCTGGCCACCATCTTGGCTGGCAGTTAATTTGCATATCTCCCTGATTAGCCGATGGGAAGGGTAGCGGTCGTATGCCAATGACCATGTTTCTCTTTTATTAGATAGGATATAAAAAAGCCTAAGTGACCGAACAACCACTCAAACATTCGACTGGTAGCTATGACGCGCACTGACCACCAGGGGGCAGATGCTCAACACACACACACACACACACACAAACACTGAACAGACCGATGAATCTCAGAGGGAAGAGGAGAAGGGGGAGGGCAGGAAGGGATTAACCAATGATCTTATATGCATACTAGACGCCTGGGCCAAACCGGCATCTGACATCCCTTGCGGGGTCCCAGACTACGAGAGGGCACAGGCCAGGACAAGGGATCCCACTAGTGCAAGCATCCGTGCACCGGGCCTCTAGTAACTTAAATAAGGCTTTACTTTTTCCTTTGAAGACAAAACAATGTTCTTAATTGGGACAATTTAGCAATTTTCAAAACAATGATTAAAATGCCTGGTTTAATCTCATTATTTTATATAATGAATGGATTTATATGAGCCTGAGTATTTAAGCAATGAGATAACTAATAGTATTTCTAAATTCTGCAGGTTGTTCTAGTAAAAATTCCATTTCTCCTTCTCTAATCACTTAAAAACCAAAACAGCACTATTTGACTATAGGAGTGCTTTATGTACATTTAAAGCTCTGTAGTAGATAGAACAATATGAAGACTTGGGCTCTCATCCCTGCCCCATTACTGGTTATCTGTTACCTTGAATAAGTAATTTAATCTTTAATGGTCACAAATTTCTCAAATATAAAATGAAATAATTAGCATAAAATTCCACCTTTCATTCTCTAAAATTCTGTAGTTTTACTTCACATTAAAATTAATGTATGGAATCTTTTTTTTTTTAATATATTTTATTGATTTTTTACAGAGAGGAAGGGAGAGGGATAGAGAGTTAGAAACATCGATGAGAGAGAAACATCGATCAGCTGCCTCCTGCACACTCCCTGCTAGGGATATGCCCGCAACCCAGGCACATGCCCTTGACCGGAATCGAACCCGGGACCCCTCAGTCCGCAGGCCGATGCTCCATCCACTGAGCCAAACCGGCTAGGGCTAATGTATGGAATCTTATCAAAATATTTGAAAAGTACGATAGTTTTAAAGTTCTTTTTAACCTATATATATTTAATAACAAAAATGATATGACTTAACTGTGCTAAAGACAGGTACATAAGGAGATAACCAGTCCATTTCAAAGAGATTCTTAAATTTCAGGACAATTTACTAAGAAGCTTATATAATAACATATGATTCAAAACTTCAATTTACATGTAACCTTTTACAAACAGAAACTAAGGTAATTCGCAAATACCTGAACTGAACAATTCTGTCAAAATTAGGTAATGTTTTTTAGCATTAAGAAATAAAGACCTTCAACACAAAGACAAGAACCCTGCTTTAGCCTCAGCTAATTTAATATGCAGTGTTTCTAAAATGATTGTTTATGATGGTAAACTTGTACAGATCACTTATACAGTCACAAATATTTCAGAAATGGAAAACAAAAACATACCTGTACTAAAGAGTCGAATCATACACTCATGAAGCCAGGGATGACTAGAATCAATAGCAAATGCCCTCTTTACTGATTGAAGCATCAAAAGAAATTTTTCTATAAAAAGAAAAAGTGAGATATGTTTTTATCATTTGATAAAATAAGATGCGCTCTTTTGGAGAATTAAGACCTTACAAATAGAAAAACTAATTTACAGTCAATCACATCTAACCTACTAAACATATGACTGAAGCCAATGAATTCCTCAGATTAGCAATGTTAGCTACTATTTTCCATACAACATTCTTTAAGAAAAAAGGTTTTATGAAGTACAAAAAATTTAGATAGCACGCAACAATATTTGAACTAATGCCATATAAACAAGTCCATTTCAACGAGATTCTTCAATATCAGAACAATTTACTAAGAAGCTTATATATGATTCAAATCAACAGAAACAAATCTGAAGCCATTTCATTTCCTAACATCCTTTAATCAAAATAAAGGGATTTTCCTCACTACGTAAAAACATCATTGAGCCCTGGTTGGTTTGGTTTAGTGGATAGAAAGTCAGCCTGTAGACTGAAGGGTCCCAGGTTCAATTCCAGTCAAGGGCACATGCCCCAGTTACAGGCTCAATCCCCAATAGGGTGCATGCAGGAGGCAGCCAATTGATAATTCTCTCTCATCATTGATTGCTTCTATCTCTCTCCCTCTCCCTTCCTCTCTGAACTAAATAAAAATATATTTTTAAAAAATCATTGTTTAGCTGAAACCGGTTTGGCTCAGTGGATAGAGCGTAGTCCTGCAGATTGGAGGGTCCTGGGTTCGATTCCAGTTAAGGGCATGTACCTGGGTTGCGGGCACATCCCCAGTAGGGGGTGTGCAGGAGGCAGCTGATCGATGTTTCTAACTCTCTCGCCCTCTTCCTTCCTCTCTGTAAAAAATCAATAAAATATATTTTTAAAAAATCAGTGTTTATATGCTTAAAACCATCTCCTTTCTTGTGTTTCCTCACATGTGTAATGATTTCCTTCCTACCTGACTGTTCTCTCCTGTCAATCCCTGGCTCTTCTTCCCCCTGAAAGGTAGAGTTTTCAGTGATGTTCTAATCTCTATCTATGCTGTTCCCCACTCACCCTCTACCCCCATGTTCACAGGCTTCAGCAGTGCTTCAACCTGTTGAATGGAAATCTGCAGCAGAATACTCCCTGAACTTCTATCATCTATGAATACCTTTGTTATGACTTCCCTAATTTGGCACCATTCTCCAAATATCAAAATTCAAAACCCCAGGCTTCTCTGACATTTTCTTTTCCCTTACCCTCAACACTCAGAAAGCTAAAAGCACTGCCATGCCCTTTGTCATGGCCCATTTCACTCTCCCGCAGTGGACTGTCAATGCTGAGAGCCCTTCAGAGGTTAGAGCAGAGCCAAGAAGCCAAGTGAATGGAATTTAGATTGCCCTTCCCCACTATAAGAACAACAACTGTTGCATTTTATACTTTGTGACTGATTTAAAAGTACTGGTTTAAAGGGAGTTGTAGTAACTGTTAAAAGTTTAAAATTACTGTACTATTTATTAAACTTAGTTTCCAAATTATAACATAATCATTGTGGAAAATAGAAAATACAGTAGAAAATATTTTAGTCATTCAAATTCCACCTAGAGATAATCTCTGTTATCTTTTATCAATTTCTGCTTGGTCACTTTTCGATTGTACATACCCCTGTAAGTATCTTATTAAAATGAAAATCAAGCTATAGTTAGTTTTATGTCCTATTTTCAAACAATTATATATGGCAACCTTTCCCTAACATTACAAATTATTTTTGGTAAACATGATTTTTAATGGATACTCTATAGAGGTGTCATTTTATTCAGTCTTTTTTAGGACAGTTACACTGTTTGGAAACAACCTTCTATTGGATCTTACTAACCAGTTTGTCTCCCTTCAAAACACATCACCTTAATGATAAAATTTTCTTTTTCAATAAACCACTGGGATTACTCCAATTCAACACCATAAAATCTTCTTGTATCTATTATCTTCTATATAATAAAAACCTAAGCAACAATTATGGTGGAACAACCAGAACAACTGGTTGCTATGATGTGCATGGACCACTAGGGGGAAGACACTCAACACAAGAGCTGCCCCCTGGTGGTCAGTGTGCTCCCACAGGGGGAGTGCCACTCAGCCAGAAGCCGGGCTCACAGCTGGTGAGGGCAGTGGGGGTGGTGGGAGACTCTCCCACCTCCACGGCAATGCTAAGGAGCAGCAAGCCGAGCATTAAGAAGCAGTGAGCAGGTGGGCGGTAAGGAGCAAGGCGTCCTGGACTGTGAGAGGGATGTCCACCTGCTGGCTTAGGCCCTCTCCTTTCAATTTTGTGGAACAGGCCTCTAGTATATAGTATAAGCATTCTAAACTTGGCAACCAAGACCTCTCATTTATATTTTACTGGCTCAGGCAATATAGCCAACCTCAACATTACCATATTTACACACATTTATGTTTTCTTAACAAAGCCTCTTCCCTTCTACACATCTTTTCTTTCAGAAATAGGAGCCACCCTTCAAGATACACCTAAAGCATCACATCTTCTATTGTTAACAATAGCTAACATTTATTAATGCTTACTGTGTACCAGACACCATTCTAAGTTCTACATGTATTAACTAATTTTATCCACAGACGCACATAGGAGCTATTATATCTGACCCTAATCCTAGTTAGGCATTTACATCTATTGTGATTTTAATGTCCTAGAAGAGATATCATATCCTTGTACCTCCCCATATTTCGTGCATAGCAGGCAAGCTGAACTGGCATTTGCAAACAGTGGTGAGGCTATCGGAGTTGGGAGACTATATCTAAGAAATACAGTGATCAATGTTATCAGGGCCACTATATCCTAATTGCCTACCTTTCCTAAAGTAAATCTCAAAGGCAAAAAGATGAGTTTCTATCTTGTTCTTCACCAAGTTCTTCAACGGTGTTAAAAATTTAATAGCTTCTTCCAATGGAGTTTCAACCTAACAAAGATAAAAGAGATTATACAAATGGAAACAAGATTGGAGGGGTGGGGGGTGATGTTACTCTTTCTATTAAAAACACTTAAAAAAAAGCTCACCCAAGAATAGCTGTCATATTAAAATTCCCATAATCTGAAGAAGGGAGATTTTGAACTCTACAGTGGATTTTAACCATAGAGATTATATTACCTCTGGATAGAAACTATCCAACAAGTAAGGAAAAAAATACAATAGAACCAGGGAAAGAAAGACAGTAAGAGAAACAGGGAAGATAACCATTAAGGGGGAAAAGAAGGGAGATGTGAAATAGGATAAAGGGGTATGAAAAACACTGTAGAGATCATTACAGAATGAGTGAATATTGTTTTTTAACTCAAACAAAGTGAGTATAATCAAGCTATTAAAAAAATAGTATAATATCCATTCTGTCTTGCTTTGTTCCACTACAAATTCTACAGAAATCCATATTGTTCAAATACCATATTAATGGTGAGATAGTATCTGAAAAAGATTTATATTTATAGAATTCTGTTTCTACCACCTTTTAGAAATTATATAAATGTCATATGAATTACATACTTATAATCATTACTGGACAGGTATAATGTTTACTATATATCTGTGCTAATGTTATACTCTTAAACTGAATAGTAAGACAAGACTATTCTCTGTAAACTGGGGTAAGAGTGTAGAGCAATATCATATACATCAGAAGAGCACTGAACATCTGTGTTCTATATTTGCCCTCTCTCATCTTAGAAGCGGTGACAATTTATCCTCATTGGAATATGGATTCGCCCTATCCACCCAACATTCACCTGCCAATTGTACACAAACTGGCCAAGGAAATTATTTCACAGCATTAAAAATAAAGTTAAACAATGAAGTGTTATCTATGGGAGTTGCCTTGTACCAGCATGTAAAGCAGCTGGCATTATTCTGAAGGATACATGCTCTAAACCAGAAATCAATACATGGTACTACCACTCTAACAGCTACAGATACTAAGAAGTAAAGGAGGAAATAGGGGCCCTCATAAGTATACCTTTCTCACACATTTGTAAATATTTTACTTCTTATTCCCATGATTCTAAGTTCTACTGAGTTGGAATTTGTGGTATACAGTGAAGAAGCATCTACCAAGGAAAGGAAAAGAACTGGAAACTGAAATTGCCACAGGTTTACGTCAAGCTTTTCATGACTGAAATGAGGATCACTCAGATACGGCTGCTACTGAAACACAGAAATATCCCTGGCCAGTGTGGCTGTTGGTTAGAACATCACCCCGTGACCTGTTCGGGGACCATACCGGGGTACATATGGGAGGCAACCGATCAATGTTTCTCCCTCACATTATGTTTCTCTTTCTCTCTCTCTCTAGAATCAATGAAAAACATATCCTCAGGTGAGGATTAAAAAAAAGTGTGTGTGTGTGGGAGAGACAAGGAATATAGGGAAGTTGAATAAATACAAGAATTATACTAACCAAAATCCCCTCAGACTCAGTTGGGGTCCCTATGTTTACTGAGTGGAGTAATGGATAGAACTGCCAGCATTATTCATACTCTTTTTTGCCTCAAAGAAAATTCACATTCAGGCATGAAGATTTGAATTTACTTAAACAATGTAGAATGTAACTGTATTGATGGTCAATGTAAGACATTTATTTGCAA
>NW_006292604.1:1821481-1827616 GCF_000327345.1 Myotis davidii | reverse complement strand
ACAGTGGTTCTCAACCTTCTGGCCCTTTAAATACAGTTCCTCATGTTGTGACCCAACCATAGAATTATTTTCATTGCTACTTCATAACTGTAATGTTGCTACTGTTATGAATCGCAATGTAAATATCTGAGATGCAGGATGGTCTTAGGCGATCCCTGTGAAAGGGTCGTTCGACCGCCAAAGGGGTCGCGACCCACAGGTTGAGAACCGCCGTTATATACCATCCTCAACTGGAGACACTAAACTTACCATTTATCACAGGTAAGAATGCTGAAATAGCCAAACCGGTTTGGCTCAGTGGATAGGGCGTCGGCCTGTGGACTGAAGGGTCCCAGGTTCGATTCCGGTCAAGGGCATGTACCTTGGTTGCGGGCACATCCCCAGTGGGGAGTGTGCAGGAGGCAGCTGGTCGATGTTTCTCTCTCATCGATGTTTCCAACTCTCTATCTCTCTCCTTTCCTCTCTGTAAAAACTCAATAAAATATATTAAAAAAAAAAAAAAAAAAAAGAATGCTGAAATATAGGATCACAAAAAAGCAAATAGAGATCATAGGCCCGGACATGGCAGGTGCTTTTAAAGTGGCCTACAATGCCAGCTCTGGTTTTGACAGCTTGATGTAATTTGGCACTGCAACCACATTGAGGATATGGATAAATGTGGTTGATATTAGAGGGGGGTATCTTGGAAGCAGTTATTCTAGGAAGAGTGTTATGTGCCTAATAGGTAAGAATAGTATATACTAAAGAACGGTCTATGAAACTGGGTCCCTTCCACCAGGCTTCTTCCAAATGAAGCACTTTCTGTAGGCATTATTTTATTCTTAGACTCTACAAGATTAGATTACAACTTGACATCTGGCCCAAACCAGCCATAACAGGCTTGACACAAGGCAAACCCTATATAGTCTGTAAGGAGGCCTGGTACAGAATTCTGCTTTGCGGGGGGTACTCAATCCAAATAGATCTTCTCTTTTAAGACCTATAATGCAAGATGTGAAGAGTTACAAAGAAAAAAGTCATTAAGGAAAGTCATGGGGTAGAGAGAAAGCAAGTAGAAAGAATAATGGTGGCATGCAGTCAGTTACGGTAGTAAAGTAGTGGTAATAAAGAAAGCTGAGGATAAAAGTGGAAAGCCCCTGAAGCTGATATTATCCCTGAATAACTTTGCAGCTCTCCATGAGGCCCAAAAGGTCAATTTTCTTTCTTTCTTTTTTTTTAAATCCTCACTGGGAGAGTGAGGATATTGTTTCCATTAATTTCGAGAGAGTGGAAAGAAGGGGTGGGGGGAGAGGTGGAGGGAGGGAGGGAGGAAGAGAGAGAGAAACATCTTTGTGAGCGAGACACTTCCATTAGTTGGTTGCCTCCCACACGCACCCCAACCAGGGGCAGGGATCAGACCTGCCGGAATCGAACCTGCGACCCTCTAGCGAGCAGGTCAATGCTCTAAACACTAAGCAAAGCCGGCAAAAGCCTAAAAGGCCTAAAATTTTCTGTTTACTTACTTCCTTGTATACCCTTCAAATAAATTCCCCCAAACAATAAAAAAGTAACATCTTTTTTTTCCTAGAATATATACAATTATTCGTGAAAAGGTGTCAATATATATTTATGAAATCCAAGCTAGATTTCTATATAGTACTTAAATAGCAATAATGCTATATTACTGTCCATCTTCTCTGGTATATTTCTAAAACAATTTTCTAACTCTATTTGTTTGGTATTATAATTTTCCTTAGTTTTAAAGCATCCAACGATTTTTGAATTTTTACTTACTAGTAAGGCTAAAACTGAACCCTAGGGCAATGTCCTCATTACTATATTGCTTTAATATGAGAAATTATGCAATTACTTTTACATGGAGTAGGAGGATGTCAAGGGCCACAAGAGAAACTGCATAGGTATGTTATTAATCAAAATGGCTCATGTGACAATGAATAGCTTGTCTTGGTTTCAGCTAAGATATTAGATTTAACCCTTTGTAGTCGTATTAAATTCGGACATGGGTGTCGTACTGGTCGGAATTAATTTCCATTGAAAGAGCAGTGATACATCACATGCAAGATTATGAAGGATAAACAAGATTTATTTATTCTTTTTTGGAACTACGTCACTACTAGTAGAATCACTACAAACGTTATCACTTTCTACGTCAGAGTCAGTATTCAAGGTGCCAAAATAAAACTCTTCATCGTTACTTTCAGATTCGCAGTACACTTCTTTCGGTAACTTTCTTTTTGCCATTTTGGAGTATTATTTTGAAATATCTTAACAAGCGAGAATGCCTAATTACAGTTCCCAGTAGCAGCTAGATCTTTGTCTAGGTTTTTATCCTGTATCAGTTAGGTTCCTGTCAAGAGAGGAGGTACCTGCCCAGCCGGTGTGGCCCAGTGGTTGAGCATTGACCCATAAACCAGGAGGTCACGGTTCAATTCCTGGTCAGGGCACATGCCCGAATTAACGGCTTGATCCCCAGTGGGAGGTATGCAGGAGGCAGCCAATGATGATTCTCTCTCATCATTAATGTTTCTATATCTCTCTCCCTCTCCCTTCCTCGCTGAAATCAATAAAAATATATTAAAAATAATAAAATAAATAAATAAATAAATAGCAAAGTCCGATGAAGAAATACTGTAAACTGACAACATGGGTTAAAGATACACATATAAAACTCACTTTTTAACAAGTGATTCCATATAAAACCTTGTCAGTGTGGCTCAGAGGTTGCGTGTTGACCCATGAACAAAGAGGTCACCCGCTGATTCCCAGTCAGGGCACAGCCCAGGTTGCAGGCTTGTTAGCAAGGTAAGGGGCTTACAAGAGGCAGCCAATTGATGTTTCTCTCTCATCAATGTTTCTCTCTCTCTCCCTCTCCCTTCTTCTTAAAAAAAAAATCAATAAAAACATATTTTTTAAAAAGTTGCCTAGATATAAAAGCATGCATGTTTCCACTTACAACAGACACTATATTCTTTATACGTATATTTTCGCTAGCCCTAACATCTCTTCCTAGTAGAGAATTCTTCTAGTCTCATTTTACAAATGAAAAAAAAAACACAAAACACATCAGAGAGGTTAGACATAGGGTCCTAGACACACAGTGAAATGTAAGAACTGATATGTGGACTCAGATCAGAATGACTCAAAAGCCCAAACTTTCCACTACACCATCTAGACCAGCAGTCAACAACATTTCAGACCACCAGTTGGCAATTGCTGATCTAGGCTACGCTGGATCAGGATCGTTATTTCAAGTTTTAAACGTGAAATGTGATCAAGGAAGAAAAAGGAAGATGACTAAATTGAAAAATGATTTTTTTGCTCTAAAATCTATAACAAAATGATTGACTAAGATACTTTAAAATGACAATAGTTGGTCATGAAACTTCACGCAATTGTGCTATAAACACTAGTATCAAGTACCTTGGCCAGTTTCTCAGGGATAAGTTCTTCTTTTGGACCTCCAATTTCCTCATCATCATCATCCTTCTTTTTTTTCTGATTTCTCTGCTGCTTTTCTTTTTCTGCATTTTTTTTCTCTTCCTCTAGCTGGGCTTTCTTTTGAGCTCTTCTTTGTTTATTACGTAGTTTCTTTAGTTCTTTGTCAGACATGTTTGCTGTAGGCAATAAGTGTTAATTAACAGAATTGTAAGCCTATTAATCAGATTAGTAATGAACAATTATTACTAAATATTCCCATAAAACTCCCATAAATATTACATTATCCATGTTTATATGCCAATGTGTACCTAGCCTTTTAATGGCTCCACAATTTGATAGAAAACCCTGTAAGGGCTTAAAAAAATTTTTGAAAACAGAAGGAAACTTGGTGCTGTAACCACAGCAAAGCATAAAAGTTCCTACAGCAATATTAAACTACTTAACAATTCTAGGAATGTAACAAGCTGCTTCATATCTCTATGGTTTTGTACTATGCTTTCTCCTAGCTGTGCCTTCTCTAACCTTGTCAAACTCATTCTCCACTCTGTGCTGCCACTGACAAATAAAGCATTGGTGCTTTATTTGATTAATAACAGAATGGGGCAAAAGTAGGTTTACAGTTGTTCGTATGAAAATAAAATTATTAGTAAGTAATAATACAAGAATACAGTTTCATGTAATCACAACAGTAAGCCTACTTTTCCCCACCCTGTATTTGCTTGTCACAAAACTTGATGAATACATCTGTTTCTGATTTAGACTGAGCAACTTGGTGGCAGAGACCACGTCTTATTTGTAATCTTTGTATTCTCAGGGCCTCACAGCATACCAAAATACACAAAAAACACGAAATATTTGCTAATGAACTAATGGTAAATTAAAAAATGACAATGAGCCTGAGCTGGTTTGGCTCAGTGGACAGAGGGTCTGACTGTGGACTGAAGGGTCCCAAGTTCGATTTCGATCGAGGGCAAATACAAAGAACCATCCTAAAATGAATGTGTAAGGTATATGTATACATAAAACTCTGGAAATTAAAAATTGTGTATAAAGGAAACTGCACCTTTATAGGGATAACCATTTGAAAGGAGATAACCTTTGGGTAGGAGGAAAGTGAAAGGAGATTTCTCATATTTGTTAAGGATATTTCTGAATTGTTTCAATGTTGTATAGTTAATTGTGTATTATTTGTACAATATGAGGAAGAGTAGAAAGCCAGGATGTGTGAACAAAAAGGTAAACAAAAAAGTCAGGGGATCTCAGCTCTCAGCTTCAACTGTAAATTATCCTGTAGAATCTTACTGGTATCTTTTTGTACTTAAAGAAACAACAGGTAGCAACAGATTCTAGTGAAACCTGTACAATGATTTCAATGTGTGACCTTAGAACTTTCTAAACTGTTTTTGCCTAAAAGGAAATAAAATTTAATAATGAATTAACAACAACAAAAATCCAAAAGTATTTAGCAGTAGGAAGACTATACAATGCAAACAACTGTAACATCAGAATAGAAATAAATTTAGGATTGAAGAAAAAAATCTTACACACTCTTTATGCCTCAACTCCTGTAACATTTTTGTCATGAGTCACAAAGTATTTGGATGTACAATTAATTTATATCCTTCTACGTGTATGCTAGATCATTTTTATTCTGAGGTTATTTTCCAAATAATCATCTAAGCAAGATTTCTCCCTACATACACTGACACCCTGCCATGAAAAAGGCATGTTAAGCCTGGCTGGTATGGGTCAGTGGTTGAGTGTCAACCTATAAACCAGAAGAAGGGCATGGTTCGATTCCTGGTCAGGGCACATGCCCGGCTTGCGGGTGTGCAGGAGGCAGGTGATCAAGGATTCTCTCTCATCATTGATGTTTCTATCTCTCTCTCTCCTTCTCCCTTCCTCTCTGAAATCAATAAAAATATATAATTTTTAAAAAGGCATATTAAAAACTGGTCAAGTAAGTCACTGAACAATTTTAGTAGCTTAATTCCAAGCTGGCCTTTCATTTTCAAGCAATATTCATATTTTAGTAGGTTAATTCCAAATTATTAAAAAGAGGAATAACTAGCCCTAACTGGTTTGGCTCAGTGGATAGAGCACTGGCCTGTGTACTGAAAGGTCCCAGGTTCGATTCCGGTCAAGGTCATGTACCTTGGTTGCAGACACATCCCCAGTAAGGAGTGTGCAGGAGGCAGCTGGTCGATGTTAATCTCTCACTGATGTTTCTAACTAACTATCCCTCTCCCTTCTTCTCTGTAAAAAATCAATAAAATATATTTTTTAAAAAGGGGGTCTGGCTCTTTAAAAAAAAAAAGAGGAATAACTAGACATACTGGCAGTCAATATTAATGTAGAATGCCAACATTATTTATATAGTTAGCAATTTACAGTACTGGAGCTAGCAATTTACAATATTGAATAAACTAATTATTAAATGTAAAACTCATGGAAGTAAACTTCTTAAAAGCTAATGATCAGTTACAAATTAAATTCTTACTTAACTTTTGAAAGTATAAAGTAAACAGTATTTTTTCTTTTTTTTATTTTTTATTTAAATATATTTTATTGATTTTTTACAGAGAGGAAGAGACAGGGATAAAGAGTTAGAAACATCCATGAGAGAGAAACATCGGTCAGCTGCCTCCTGCACACTCCCTACTGGGGATGTGCCCGCAACCAAGGTACATGCCCTTG